>NC_081571.1:8020386-8187570 GCF_022355385.1 Mustela nigripes
TCATACAGAATACTTCTTATAGTCTGATCTAAAAGAAACGAGGTGTGAGAAGTCTCATACCCCAGAGTGCTTATTCCTTGTTGGAGCCAAAATGTCGTAGCTGACATTTTGGCTGCATCCACGTTTGGGACATTTGTCTACTGAGTTTAGGGAGTGAGGCCGGGTCACAAACTTCTGAACTGAGTTTCACAGTGTTCGCATTGCTGCTGGTCTGGTTCCTGGAACCCTGTTTCTCTCCTGATCTATTGTTGCTGTTTCACTGATGCATTTGGAACTTTTGAATCTAAGAACTTCCTTTTCTTTCTGGTAACAGAAGCGGCATAAGGCAGACAATGCAGTGAATAAAAAGAAAACAATAGGTAAGCCACCAGGCTGAGTCCCTTTTCCTGCTAGAAAGCTTCAGACCCACATTTAAGGCATTTAAAATAAGTAGCTAATGGTATTGAGATAAGTGGAGGGAAATGATCTATGGAATATTGTAAAGAAATAGCAAAATTACAAACCAGTCCAACAAAATATGAGTCCCAGCTCTAAAATTTGAAAGGGATTTGTCTGTTTTAGAAATTTAGAAAAGGTGGTAATTTTCAGGAGCTAGACATACTTTAGGTCTGTAAAAAGTCCAAGCATTCACATCCTTGGTTTATAATTGCTCCCTACTGCTCTATTTTTTGTTGTATTGATTTCTAGGATATTAGGTCTGTATTGTGTATGTGTGTATGTGTGTGTTTAAATCTCATAACAACAGGGTGATATTTTTCTCCTTGGATAAATATGGCTAGTTTTAACTTATATGCATGTATCTCTATATGTGTGTTTATTAATATATGTATGGTATGTGGGTTGGGCTCCATTTTGAGGAGTGATGTGGTATGCCTTTATGTCTAAAGATATGGTATGTTGGAATTAAGTGGAATTTTGAAAGGAACCTTTTAGATTTTATAAAGCTGATTTTATTTCGATTATCACCAATATTAACTGGCACATTGTTTTTTTCCTTTTCAGTGTTAAGAAATGGTATGTGGCATACCATTATGTGGAAAGAGGTAAAAACTATAGGAAACAAATTGAGGGTTGCTGGAGGGGAGGGGGTGGGGGATGGGTAACTGGGTGATGGGCATTCAGGAGGACACGTGCTGTGATGAGCACTGGGTGTGATATACAACTGATAAATTATTGAGCACTACATCTGAAACTAATGATGTACTATATTTTGGCTAATTGAATTTAAATAAAACATTTAAAAAATCCTAATTTTAAAGATCTGCCAGAAAGTACTGAGTTGGGGTCTTATAATTAATTGCTAGTATTGCTTGCAGTAGATAAAATTTGGCTTAAGACATCACTCATCTCTCATGTAAGTTTTATATCATGGAGTTTCCCATGAGGTTTACTTAGTACTGCTGCCTGTTGACTTGGTGGTTCCCTGCTTTTTCTGGAAAATGCTCACTGTGTCAGTTCATAGTTGTGAAATCTGTTGCTCCTGATGGATACTTCTGAAATATCAAAGCATTCTCTTGTTTCCAACTCCAATCCTTTTCCCTGTTCTTCTCTTCTCAACTAAATCCAGTTTTATTTTGTTTGTTTTTTAAGATTTTTCTAACTTTGGAGAATCTCATTTCTAATGTTTCTGGTGGGAAGAATTTTGGATTTAAGATTTTACAGTGAAATGTAAACAGAGGTGGAATGGGGGTCGGAGGCCAGTTTGTTTCTATTCTGAGCTTGGTTATCATGATGAGTAGTGACTGCTCTTAACTTGACGGCAGTTGTTGTTGAATTTATCATACAGAATACTTCTTATAGTCTGATCTAAAAGAAACGAGGTGTGAGAAGTCTCATACCCCAGAGTGCTTATTCCTTGTTGGAGCCAAAATGTCGTAGCTGACATTTTGGCTGCATCCACGTTTGGGACATTTGTCTACTGAGTTTAGGGAGTGAGGCCGGGTCACAAACTTCTGAACTGAGTTTCACAGTGTTCGCATTGCTGCTGGTCTGGTTCCTGGAACCCTGTTTCTCTCCTGATCAGTGAGAAGGGTTTGTCTCCACCTTCCTGGAAACATGAGATTGGGAGGTTTGGGGGTGGTGAGGGTTTTTGGTTGTTTATAGTGATGAATAGAAAATGTAGAAAAAATATGCTGTGCCATCTGGGTGTCTTGCATCTGATAAAGTTAGCTTTTTAAGTGGGCCTCTGTTTTACCTGGAACTTCTTAATGGTCATGAGGTGGTTTTTGCAGGGGGCGTGACTCTCATGACCTCAGGACATGAAGCTCATTATTATGATTTCAAGAGAAAACTGCTTTTTAGAAGATCCACTTAACCACAGTTTCTCCTGCTAACCATTTAATAAGCAGGGTTTAAAAATGCTTCTCTGATCTTTTTTCTCCCCGAAATCCCTGTGATACAGTAACACAGCCCTCAGTTTAGTTTGTGTTTTGTTTACCTTATTATAAGAGAGCAATGAAATCTCTCTATATTGTTTCGTGATAATACCTCAACCTTCGTAGTAATCTAGGAGTCCTGTAATGTCAGTACTAATCAACCTCTCTCTCACTGGAAGTCTGTGGTTCTTGGCCAAGTGGTTGGAAATTCTTGACCTCATAGAGGTTAGAAATGCTCCCAGTGTTATGCGGGTTCAGGGATTCCCACTGCACTTAGGAATAACCTCTGTTTCTCCAAGTGCTTCCTGACACTACTCGCCCTCCCCACCCCCCAGAAAGGTGCGAACAGTAACGGGAGTGAGGAATCATTTGGATTCGAGATGTTTGCACTACTTGAAACAGTAGAAAATGGAGTGATGATCTCTGAATTCTGGATCCAGGAACTGATGGCCTCACAGATCCCTAAAGCTTGTTACCATTTCCTATACACATTCAAAGTTAAAAAAAATCCCAAACCAAATACTTGTTATATGCTTTGCCACAAATATTTTTATTTCAATTAAAATGCTTTTATCTGTCTCGATAGAGCTCTTAGTATGTCCTCAAGGTGGTTTTAGGCACTGGTGATGCAAGTAAGAGTAAAGCATGGCCCTTGCCCTTAGGGGGCAGCCCACCGTGGTTCTCAGCCTTCAGTGGGTGTCCAAGTCGCTTGGCCGGCAGGTCTAACACTGATTGCTGTGCTGGCCATACTCAGAATTTCTGATTGGGGTGTTCCACTGGCCTTGGAATTTGCATTTGTAACAAGTTCCCAGGTGAGGCTGACACTGCTGTCCCCCAAACCACTGGTGTTGTGGGAGTGCCAGGTAGCTGGAGGAATGCAGTGTGGGTGCTGAGCTCTGTGTGGGGCATGCTTCAGGTGCTTCTGAAACATCTGGGAGGGTGGGCAAGTCTAGACCCATCAGTTCAGATGAGCAAATGCTTCTCTCCTGTGATGTTCTGATGTTCTTCTGAAGAATGGATGAGAGATAACTATTTTAGGAGGGAAATTCTGTTCAAGACAGAGGGAACTGGGTGAAAGTCTGAGGAAAGCCAGGCAATGCTGCAGAGTGGCTCAGAACAGGGATGAGAATATGGGAGAAGACAGGCAGTAAGAGGTACCAAGCCCCAGAGCTGTCAGCCAAGGTGCGTGACTATAAGTTTTCCAAAGCAATACAGCGCTCATCTGAAATGCTGAGCTTGCGTTGGCCATCCCCTGAGCTGTAGCAGAATAGAAGGCTGGGAGACAGCTTTTCAGGGCAACTTGATAGCTTTGGTTGACTTTGAGAAGGCCTTTGAGCTTGTTCTTCAAAATTAAGAAGCTTAAGAAATCCTTTGAGGCTAGGGTGGATTCAGGCACATAGAGGGGCTCTTTCTCACCTTAGAAATTCTCATTTGGAAAACTTCACACAGTTAAGGGACAACCATGCATAAGAACCACAAAATAGAAGACCATTTTCAAACACATTTCCAACCAAGTAGCTTTTCATGTGCATGGAATTTCTTAGTGCTTTGTCACTGGGATATGAATCTTTCTTTAGTTAATTAAGTAAGATGGGAGAAAGCCGTGATTTCCCTTGTCCTGCCGCTGACTTCAAAGAGAAAAATCCACTGCCTTTTGTTTTTTTTGAAAACACGACCGATTTTCCTTTCTAGGTTTTAACTAATAGCTTCTTCTGATTTTTTTCTATGTAATTAAACTATTCACATAAAATACTTTTTACATTTAGAAACATTTTCAATTTTCATAAGCATTCCTTGCTGTTGTACTGCTGGTTGTTAAAATAGTTCTGTGGCACCTATTTTTTAATATTGCCTTTATTGTGAAATGTGGAATATACTTAAAGGCCTATGACTTTTTTGCCTTTAACTTGATACTAGCTTCAAATTTACAGTGGTTCTGGAATTTAACTTTTAACCCCCCTCTGTACATTGAGCCTGGTTCCTTACTTCCCCACATGCTTCGTAGTAGTTCTATACAAAACTAATAGTTCAAATTCAAAACTAATACTAAGACATGTTTTTAGTAAACTCCCCTTTTTCCTAATAAAGAGTTAAATATAGGCACCTGCCAGTGCCATTCTCTTAGCTTGCAAGATCCAGGAGTCTTTCATGAATATTAGTTTCATAAGTATTTCAGAAGTATTCAGTTTGAAATTCTTGATTTCTAGGAGAATAGAAACATGCATTAGAATAAGAAGTAAGGCATAGTGCCCATTTTGAGTTTTTGAACTTATGTGTGCTGAGAACAGCCTTTGTTCTTATGCTGAGAATCGTGACCTGTCTGACTTTCACACACATAGTGTCCATTGATTGTACTCCTGCTGATAGAAACTAGCACTTAGCATAATGCCTGTTTCAGGCCAGGTGCTTGCATATACATACTTAATCATTGCATCAGCCCTACAGGGTGAGTGTTAATCTTTCTCCATTTTATAAGTGAGGGCCCTAGAGCTCACAGAGGTGAAGAACTTCCCCAGATCCCAGGTTAGCGTGTCTGGGAAGTTCAGATCTGAACCTCAGCCTGCCTGGCTTGAAAGCCCATATTCTCCTAGCTGGGTGCTTCTGTGACGTCATGTAAAGGATTTATAAGCCCGTGGGCATGGTGCCTGTGTTCAGTAGATTAAGGCCTTTTACCTTAGCTTGGGGTCTTGTGTCTGGCGAGTCTGTTTTCCTACGTGGTCTCTGACTTTGGCTGTGACTCTTTTTCTTGTTGAAGTTCTTGAGGCTATACAAATCTTTGTTTTAAGTGGTATGTTTCCAGGGGATCTTTAGATGCACTGTTTGCAGTGAATTCAGTTATTACCTTGTAATCTGATCACTGGACAGTTTACTAGGTTTTGAATATTGGGTCTAACAATCACTGACTGTGTGACTTGATCCAGTTATTTCTCTTTGAGCCTCAGTTTCCCCATTTGTAAAATGGAGAAAATTTATGTGTGTTAACTCATTGATTCTTGTAATAACCCCATGAAATATGTGCTCTCAACCTCATTTTATATATATATGAATGAGAAGACTGATGCACACAGAGTTTCCATAACTTGCTCTGGGTTACTCAGGGCTAGTAAGAAGTCCAGACCGGGGATCTGAGCCCTGCAATCACGCTGGCTCTGGAGCTGTGCACTTAACCATGCTCCCCTACTGTGTACAGCTGGAGGATTGTCCCAGAGTTCAAGAGTGCGATTGACAAGTGGATGGAATAATTGTAAGAAAATGAGACCTTGATAGTTGTTCTGACTCTTCTCTTCTCTTACTGTCCTTTTCTGTTTTTGTTTTTTTTTTCTTTTTCATTCATTGTCACTGCAGAAAGGCAATATTACCATTTGTATTGAAAAATTTTTGTTCTGTTCTTGTCAAGGAAAATAATTTGGGTTTTGTCTTAAGCTTTATGGCATAATTATATAGTAATTTTTCCTTCAAATATTTAACCAACTTAAAGACTGTTTGTCTTTCATGCTTCTCTGTCCTTGTCCCTGGTTTTCTAGGTGGCAGTGGGAGACATTGTGAAGGTCGTCAATGGACAGTACCTCCCAGCAGACATGGCCCTGCTGTCCTCCAGGTCAGGTGTGCGAGTGGGCACATCGTTTCAAATAAACGTGAACAATAAAGCATTAAGTGGTGACTATAGGAATCGCAAGCCAGCCTTTCCCTTCCACCCCCAGAGGCACTAGCCTTTTCTCTTTGGCCTCTTCTTCAGTTACTTGTTATTTTCCTTCTTTTGTTCCTACCTTAATCCTAAATTTCCTTTCACCCATTCATCACCTTGTATTTCTGTAGAACTCTTTTAGATATATCGATTCATTTTACTTTCGTAGCCATTCTGGGCTATTCCGCATTCATAGGAGGTGCTCCAGAGCAGTGGAGTGATTCCGTCAGTGACACGCAGACTGTAAGGCTTGAGATCCAGTCTCCTGGTGGGAAGCCAGGAGTCTTCCCCTGGGGCCAGGGCCTCCTTTTCGAGCTGCTCAGAGATCCAGGCCATGTTCACAGCAGAGACATGACCTGGGGTTGTTGTTGCCCCTTATCCATCCACGCTGTGTCCCCTTCCTGCCCAAGTGCATGGCCATGCTCTCCAGGCAGTTCCATGCTGGCCGTGTGTCACTCATCACTAACTGACATGAATAATGGACGATGCAGTCCTTGACTTTTCCTTGGCTTGATACATGAAAGTATATGTCAAAGATGGAGTGCTACAATTAGGATATGAATAAACTTCTTTTCTTGCGTTTCAAGTTTAATTCTATGATAAGACTCGAACTTCCTATGTTTATGTGCTGCAGGGAATCCTAGATGCTCGCATTGTTGGCATTTTCTTTGAATGCAGACAGTGTTTGTTTTATTGGATTTGATCATACATTGGATTCTAAGCATTAGCATTGAATTTTCTGCTCAAGATAAAAGGTTTAGAAATGGGATCCCAGGCCCATAGAGAAGAGCACCATATACATAGGGTAGGGCTTGTGTTTGTTCCTATTGATTGGTAACAAGAGAAATAGTGAAATGTGGATCACTTGATGGTTTGGGGTATGCATTTTTGCCGTAACCTTTGGAAAACATGGTTTTAATATGAGATGGTTTGTCTGAGCTGACATGTTTCTAGGGTGCTCATTACGGTTTGAGTCTGTACATTCTGCTCATTTATAACTGAGTACATTATCCCATTTAATCTTTCCCCAAACCCTTGGTATCCCTGCTTCTTTATGCATGAGAAAACAGAAACAGATGAAACAACTTCTAAGTCCACACAGCCCACAAGGGGTGCAGTAGGAGATTTTAACTTAGCCAGTGGGTCGCAGACTCCATTCTTCTGACCCACTCATTGTGAATAGAAATAGGAACACAGTATCTGCCAGGCTTATTGTTTTTTCTTTTTAAGATTTTATTTATTTGAGGGAGAAAGAGAGAACATAAGCAGGAGGAGGGGCAGAGGGAGAGGGAGAAGCAGGATCCCTGCTGACCAGGGATCCTGACATAAGATTCCATCCCAGGGCTCTGGAATCATGACCGGACCTGAAGGCAGACACTTAACCCACTGGGCCTCCCAGGCGCCCCTGCCATGCTTATTGTTATTCTTCGAGTGTTTTGTCCTTAAAACTGGGTGTTTTGATTAAAAAGTTACCTGTTGACATAGCAAGAGGTACAGGGAAGGAAGGGCTTGCCAAGCCTGTGTCTTCATTGCTGAATTCTGGTTGTGATGCTTTTCCGCAGATGTGTTTGTACTGGCTGTGGCTAGGGTGGGTCTTTTGGTCAGGAGCAGGCCGAGTCTCAGACTTGAGTCATCCAAGCACAGTGGTGGGGGTCTCAGCTGGAACATGTTGTGTTTCCCTTAACCCACCAGTCCTCTTCTCATTCCTCTTCAGTTATCTCTGCTACTTAGGGTAAACCATCCATTATGTGGGGCCCATAAGGGTGGATCATTGGGCAAAAAACTTTGTGTTGGTGTTGAGCCTCAAGGAGGAGTGTCTTTCTGGTCAATTACTACTAGAGTGGTTGAAGGGCCAGTCAGCAGACACAGTTTCCACAGTACAGACTTTATGAGGTGTGAATTTGTGGAGGGGATCTCACTAAACTTTGGCTTTTTAAATTTCTCTCTCCGTAGTGAACCTCAGGCAATGTGTTACGTCGAAACAGCTAATCTAGATGGGGAGACGAACCTTAAAATACGTCAGGTAAAGTAATCTTTTATGAATCTGTGTTGTTAAGGAGACCCAAATTGCAAATTTGGTCCACTGTACTAGTCAGTGTATTTTCTAGAGAAAAATGCCTTGCTCGAAAGGGTTCTGCCTTAACCCTAATGGAACCCATGGAAAGAACATGGCTTTTATAATGAAGGGAGGCCCTTGAAAGAGACAGCAGGGTTAGAAAAAGTGAGCTTCATTCAAGTATGGGTCATGAAGGGTATCTTGCCTTAATTTATGTCTGAGCTCTATGTCTGTTAGTGTAGGTGGAAAGAGATCCTGTCAACTGAGGTTGAGGTGTGTGGTGGAAAGGGCGTCATCTATATAGAGAGATACAGTAGACAAGCTCTGGGTACCTTACTTTACATGGTAGTTTTAACTGAGAATTTAATTCTAGAAAGTAATATATTAGATACAAAACTTCTATGCCTTAAAGCTGTTCTTACCATATATTTTATTTTAAGATTTTATTTATTTATTTGACGGAGAGAGATCACAAGTAGACAGAGAGGCAGGCGGGGGGTGGGGGAAGCAGGCTCCCCACTGAGCAGAGAGCCCAATATGGGACTTGCTCCCAGGACCCTGAAATCATGACCTGAGCTGAAGGCAGAGGCTTAACCCACTGAGCTACCCAGGCGCCCCCTTACCATATATTTTAATTCTAGAATGAAAAATGGTCTTTACTGTAACAGAAATTTTAAGCATTTGACGCTCAAATTTTCTGTTGCATGAAGTTGAATTTGATTAATTCTGTCCACCTGTCTTTCTTTTCTACCATAGATGTTTGATTTTGGTGAGGTTTTTGTTTTTGTCTTTTGTTTTTAAAGAAGAGTTGCTGAGTACTAGATGTAATACTACTATAACATATTAAAAGAATGCTTTATTCTGTTTTTATGACTTGTATTAAAGGAGAGTTAATGAAGTGTTGTCTGCAAGGGGCTTGAATACGTGGTTCCTTGAACATGGATTTTCCCAGCACGATGGGAGAAATGTCATTTTCATTTATTTATGTATTTATTTGACAGATCACGAGTAGTCAGAGAGGCAGGCAGAGAGAGAGAGAAGAAGAAGCAGGCTACCTGCTGAGCAGAGAGTCCTGTGGGGGGCTCTATCCCAGGACCCTGAGACCATGATCTGAGCTGAAGGCAGAGACTTTAACCCACTGAGCCACCCAGGCTCCCCACGATGGGAGAATCTTAACTTTGCACTTTGCTGAATTCTTTGGAAACTTTTGCATTAGGTTGCTATGACACAGTCTGCCTGGAAGTCTATCTTGAGGGGCTGGTAGCTTGATTTGTAAGCCTCCCCATCGACCCTGTTTTAGAAGATCCATTATTTCCTTCGGATTAACAATGGGGATGCTGAATGTTGTCCCCAAACCCGGAAGATTGTATTCAGTTTCCTCTTTTGGTTTAACATTTTAGGGTCTGAGTCACACTGCCGACATGCAAACAAGGGAAGTATTGATGAAGTTATCTGGAACTATAGAATGTGAGGGACCTAACCGTCATCTCTATGACTTCACTGGAAACTTGCACATAGATGGGAAAAGGTATCACTTTTGCTTTTCTTAGTTTTTATTTTATTTTTTTGTTCTTAAGTGGGACTAAGAATTACTGGAATTGGTAAAATATTAGCTTGTTTTTTTGGCTTCAAAATACTTTAAAACCTTAAGATTTCTTATGTTTAGTTTAGATATGAGAGACTGAGCCTTTCCTAAAGCACGATTTCAGTCAATATAAACCTTCCTTCCCTTAAATTTAAGGAAGGAACTTATTTTTGTCAAGAAAACAGCCCCAGGGTCTGAAATGAGATTAAAGGCACTGGCTGTTTTTCTGTGTGTCTTACCTACCAGGAAGTAGAGGTGGTTTGGGCTGCATAAAATTGTCCAGAAAAGCATAAGAGAAGCATTTTCAGGTGTAGGAGATCTAATCTATTTATTAGAGAAACATCTTTTTTTTTGACTAGCATTCTTCTAAATAGCATTTGTTTTTATAAAGTTGAATGGAAGAAACAGTAATTACTCTTCCTTTGGAATATTCACTGCCCTGTTGTCTATATTCCATTGTCTTTGTCCTCTTGGCATTTGTTTGAGTGTTGGAGAGTCATTTTTGTCATTCTGTTGGGGTGCAGTTCTCCCTTCTACCCATCTTTAATCTGCATGCTCCTTACGGATGCTTCCCATCTTTGTATTTTGAACAGACACAAAGGGCAGGACCTAACCGTGGGAATCAACCCAAAATAACGATGACAGCTGCAACTGCTTTCTTGGTTTTCCTTTAGCATGCAGAGCCATTCAGTAGGCTCACCATGTTGAATTTCTACATTATCACTCAGCCTTTTATTTAACCATTAAGTCATCCTTGACAAATTTTGATATTCTAGATTTAGAGTCTATAAAATAAACTGGGTTTCCTCATGAATAAGCTTATGGTTATTTTTAGCAATTTTCTTTTTGGGTGTGGAGTTTTATACCTGGATTTTAAGAGAACACAATTCCCTCTAAAATTTTATAAGAAAAATTATATATAAATATATACACACACATTATATACATATACACACATATATACATACATATGCAGGTATGTATATATATATATTTTATTTTTCTCTTGTAGTGATGAATGGATAGGATGAAACATTTTTGTGGGTCTTTTTCTTTTCTTTTCTTTCTTTTTTTTTTTTTTTTGTAGATGAAGGGAGTGGTAACCTTTATTGCCCCTCTGTCTCAGTGAAATAGTTCAAATCTGACTAAAAGAAACTACTGAATTAATTAATTAATTGTGGGTTTATGTTTAAGGGGGAAAGCTCATGCTCATTTGTCAAACTATCATTAAATATAAATGTTGTTTCTTATTTTTAGCCCTGTTCCCCTTGGGCCTGACCAGATCTTATTAAGAGGTACACAGCTTAGAAATACTCAGTGGGTCTTTGGCATAGTTGTTTATACTGGACACGACACCAAACTCATGCAGGTAAAACATTTCTATGCTGAAAAACAATGCTGATTTCAGTCTTTGCTTTTTCTGTCCATTTTTATGAAGTAGAGAGTGCAAATGCAGATATTGCATTTACGGGGCTCAAATTTGTCTGTGAACCTAAATTTAGAAAGGAAGTACATTTTATTTCTTGTTCCTTGGGTACTTTTTCTGGGATTTCCATTATTCTATCAGATATTTGTTACCTCTTACTTGAAATACCAATGGTCTTTGTTTTTACTGGATTTAGGGGGACAGTTCTGTCAGTTCTAACTTCATTTTATCTTCTGGACTTAAGCAGAGATTCATTCTCACTTCCTTTTATCTCTACTTCTCTTCCTCACCCCACAAATTAGGATTTAATAGTAAATTGTCCTTTTAATTGAATCCTTGGCAATTTAAATTCAGTTATTTTTGTACTAATATTTATTCTTCATACACCAAAAAATTAAGTTAAAGTGATTTTGCTCTTCCTCCCTGTTAATGATTTTCAAAATATATGTGAATTTACAGCTGCCCACATTTGTATTATGATGTATTTGGCCAGAAAGCTTTTGAAATTCTGTATAAATCAGTGTCCCAATGTGTCATTTCTTCTATTGCTTTGATATCTTTTGGATCTTATTTTGCTAATGGTTGCTGTTCATGACAATCAGTTTTTCAGCTTGTCTGCTCTTTTGTATCACTCCCAAAGCATGTGTTTGACTGTATTTCTTAGTTCAAAACTATTTAGTGACCACCATGCACCAAGTTTTGAAGTAGGCCATGTGGACACAATAGTGAAATGCCAAGCTCACCCTCTGGAAGCCGCACAGACTAAGGAGTAAGATGGAGTTACTGGATAGAATGTGAATAGCTGCAGTATGTGTCATTACAAAGGGCCTTGGGTGTCTACAGAAAGGCCAGGCAACCCAGGATTGGAGCCATTGGTTGACTAGATACAAGACACCCATTTTTGTTGGGGAGAGTTGGGGGGCGGGGCTCTTGTGTTGGTCTACTGTTTGAGGTCAGGTGTTGGAGGAGGAGAGTGTTAAATGTTGATTAGAACAGATGAGGTGATAGACTCCCATGTCTACCCCAGCTGGGAGATACAATGGAGATGGGGTGGCAGGGAGTGGGGGAGATGATGAACATAAGAAGGCTTCAGAGGCTCAACCGGCTGATCAGTGTGTAGGGCACTTGTCTTGGAGTTTCTGGGGTGGAGAGACCAGGGAGTGAGCCATAGGAGTAGGGAGTTAATGGTAAAGCTGTGGGAGGCCATTTGAGGACTGAGAGATAATACTTCTGGTGTTCCATGCTCTGATTTTTAAAGACATGATAATGGCAGGGCTGGGGCCAAGATGGATATCATAAGTCAACCACTCACCTTTTTAGAGAGTGAGGGACATGGCTGAGAGGTTAGTGGGTTTGTTGAGCAAGAGGCAGAAGGCAAAGTAGCCAAATGGCATGAGTTTCCCGAGTGAGTGTTTTAACGTGGCATTAGAAGCAGAAAGCGTCAGAAGTACTGTTGGCTTCAGATTCCAAGGCACTTGAGTCTTCACTGGAGCACTCTGCTTGAGGGGATTCAGGGAAGGATAACCTCAGCTGGGTAAGAAAAGCTCCCAAAAGAGGATGAGGACATGGAGAAGTTTTGGTCCTGGGACGATAGGGTGTGTTGGAATGGCTGCAGGGGGTGTGTGCTGAGGATGGGAGATCCATGGTGGCTGAGAGAACAAATTTTGGTGAATGCTGAGGACCTCTTGGATGGATCAAGATTATTCAGTGTGTCTGAGATGCGTTTCATCTGTCCTTCCTGCTAGGTCCTCACTGGTTCAGAACTGACTAGCAAGTTCAAAGTTTGTTGGTTCTAAGCAGCCTGTATGTGAAGACTTTACCTTGATGAATGGTTTAGTGCTCTACCACCTATTAAGTACCTCTGACTTCCTAGCCCAGTCCCAGCAGCCCCACCCAACACTTGGAGCTCTACTAACTGCAGATCATCTGCTTTTATGATGAAGAGACAGAGATGACAAAGACTTCAGGAAGCTCAAATTTAGGTGGGGTGCCAACACCTTGTTTTTAGATTTTGCATATTACAAATTTAACCACTCCCCAAGATTCCTGGTATACCAGTTGTTTTTTTCAGGGTGACATTGGTAGTGCAGCTTTGTAGCTAAGGTGTAAGAGGTAATCAAGTTATATCCCAAAATGATCCCATCATCTTTTCAGTTAGCAGGGTGTGCACAAAGCTGCCTCATGACATTTGCTCTTGTGAGTGAGATAGGCACTTCTCCTTGCACCTACGTGCGATAGGCCTGTGCAAGGCTTATTATGTGTTGACTATTCTAGTACAGAATGATGGAAAGACCCAGAAACATCTGCACTAGACTTGCTGTGCCTTTAGGACTGAAACAACAAGTAAAAATAATGAGCTTTCAAGAGGAATGTAATAGAACACTTATAGCTGGAAGTCATCTTGTTTGTGAAATAACATTTTTTGTCTGGGCTTGTGCTGCTTGACCACAGAGGGGAAGCACGATTGCCTTAGGGTTCTTCTACTTTTTTGTTTATTCTATAAGCTCATACCTCAGTGTCTTCCCTTCAGAGTTACCTTGTTTCAAGTTCAGTATAGTTACGTGCAGAAATATTTTCAATATTATTGTTTCTATCAGTTGAAGGGGAAAGAGGTATCATCACTTTAATTACAGCAAATACTTAGTGCCAACATGCATTAATTCTAAGTGATTTGCGTGTATTAACTCATTTATTCCTCATAATGGCCCTATGAGGAAGATACTATTATTGTGCCCATTTTCTAGATGAGGACAATGAGACCCAGTGTCTAGTTACCGAAGTTACACACCCACTCAAAAAGAGAGAGATTTAGGATTCAAACCTAGGCAGTTTGGCTCCTGAGTCCATGTTCTCACTAGTTACTCTATGGACTACTTTCTTAGGAAGGCAGAAAGTGTTTAAATTCAGGTCAATTATAAATGTTTTCAAACTCTGACATTTTGGTTTTTATTTGTAACTACTATAAGTAAAATTTTTATTAAATACATTTATTAGCACTAGTTTCCTAGTTTTCTTTTTTTTTTTTGTAATAGCAAAACATTCTAAGAAAACTAAGTGACTAATAGAGATGGTTCTGGAATTATATATAGCCACTTAATTCAAGTTTTTATTATTTTTATCACTATTTAAATTTTGTTGAATTAACAAACAATAAACATAACTTTTTTGCTATACAATTCTGTTTTAACATGTGTATAGATTCACATAATCTTTAACATCTTCATGAAAGATGTTAATTGAAAGATGCTTATTTCTATCAAGAATTCCATTACTCAAAAGCAGCAGTATTTTCTAAGAATTTTATGGAAGAATTTAAAATGCTAGTCAGAATTTAACATTAAAAGCTCCTCATTGAAAGTTGAAATGTTAGAGAGGAGAAGGGAGTTGAGGGAAATTGGAAGGGGAGGTGAACCATGAGAGACTATGGACTCTGAAAAAGAATCTGAGGGGTTTGAAGTGGCGGGGGGTGGGTGGGAGGTTGGGGGAACCAGGTGGTGGGTATTAGAGAGGGCACGGATTGCATGGAGCACTGGATGTGGTGCAAAAACAATGAATACTGTTACGCTGAAAATAAATCAAAAAATTAAAAAAAAAAAAAAGAAAGTTGAAATGTTCAGGGAATGGGAGTGAGTAGGCAGAGCTTGACTTTCCACAAAATGTGTGTGATGTTTTGGGCACTTATATTGGATGAAAGATAATTTTTCCTAACCCTTTTGACTGCCATGACTGAACCACTGGAAAAGATCAGAAGCTAGTGAACTATCAGAGTCCTAGAAATGATGCTTGTTGTAAATTTTTTTTCTCCCTGTACTCCAGTGAATGTTTGTTAAAAATAATAAGATTCAGGAGTTTTAAAAAGATTGAGGTAGACAGTCTTGGAACTAGTCCGTTGGCTTCTTCTGTAAGACCTGAGGTGGTACGTTTTCCCTAGCAACCTGAGGATGGGATTTGATCTATGGGTCAGCCGTCACTGATAGATTTCCATTTAGAAATTTAAAGGACTTTTTTTTTTTAATCTGTAAAGGACAAATAATTCAGAGACCTGAAGTGAAAGGAAGAAAAGAGAATATAAAGAAAGATGTTGCTGTAGTTCTTAAATACTGAAACATTTCAAAACTGCCAATAAACTGAGTTCCCACCTCTCCACCCCTGCAGAAAACCAGGCCATGATCGTAGTATTTGTGTGATGTTGTTGTATGAGCTTCTCTAGGGAATTTAGGGATGAATTGCTCTCTGTTTTCATTTGATTTTATTTTTGTGTTGTGGCTTTATTCATATTCTTATTTTTGGAGACCTTTTCATCCTAGCTCCTTTAATGATCAGATGAGATGAGAATAGCGAAGAATGCTGACTGAAGTTTTGCACAAGGCACCATTTTTATGGCCATATAATGCCTTTCAACTTTCAGATCACCTGATTTTTGTAAACAGATGTTGCTAGTAGAGAGACCAAGCTTGTGACTCCTGGAGAGAGACCTGTAGACTAACTAACGCTCCTGTGTCCATCTGCCCCTATCTACTTTCTGGCTTCTGATCTAATCCAGGCTCTGCTCACCTCCAGGAATGGATTATTACCATCTTCTGGGTTACTGTATTAGTTTCCTATTGCTGCCATAACAAATTGCACAAATTTAGTAGCTTAAAATAACACAAAGTTATCATGTTAAAGTTCTGTAGGTCAGAAGTCTGATACGGTCCTGTCTATGTCATGATGCCTGCAGGGCAGCATTCCTTTCTGGAAACTTCAAGGAGGTTCTAGAGGAGAATCTGTTCCTTGCCTTTTCCAGCTTCTAGCACTGCCCAAATTTCTTGACTTGTGACCCCCTTTTCCATTGTCAAAGCTGGCAGTGTTGCATTTCTTGGGCTATTCTTGTGTGGTCACATTTCTCTCTGACTGTAGCCAGGAAAGGATCTCTTCATTTTCTGTTTTTAAGGGCCCATGTGGTTAAATTGGACCTACTCGCATAATCCAAGAAAATTTCCTCAAGTCAAATCCTTAACTTTTTAAAATTTAAGTTGTTTTTTTTTTTTTTTAAATAAGTGAGAGAAAGTTTGGTTGGGGGGCAGGAAGCAGAGGGAGAGGGACAAGCAAACCCCATGCTGAGCATGGAGCCTGGCATAGGGTTTGATCCTGGGATGCTGAGATCATGACCGGAGCCAAAAACCAAGAGTCAGACCCTCAACTGACTGAGCTATCCAGGTGCCCCAGTCATATTCTTAATTTAATCACATAGGCAAAACCCCATTTATCATATAAAATAATGTATGTACAGGCAGGGTCCAGGTATCAGAGCATGGATGTCATTGGCGAAGCCATTATTTTTCCAGCCACAATTACAGTCAGAACATTTTTAGTAAATTAGCTTCAAGTGCATAATTGTCTAGTATAAATAGTTCTATTGACTTTTCTAGTACTGAAAGTTCCAAAATTTTCACCTATGTGTAAGAGTCCTTGAATCTGACTTTAACGAATCTTTCTGAACTCACTTGCCAACACTGGCTTCTGTTTGAGCTGGGATGGTTTCCCGACCTGCAGTGAGAAGTCAGATCATGCATGTTTATAGATGGCTAGGCTGTTTTCCACTTTTGTTTTACTTTCCTGTCTACATTCTGTTTATGACTCAAGACTGCATTCAGATTTCTCACGGCCACTAGAGCTTTCCTGACTTTCCTGCTTGTTTCTTGTTCAGTTTTCCAAATGAACTCTGTCCATTCATTTATTTTGACACCTATTGATGTCACACCTATTTTGCATTTTGGATGTGTATGTGTCTGTGTATGTCTTTTTTTCCTCAATCTTCAGGGGAAAATAAATACTTCAAAAATAGTTCTTTGTGTATTAATTATAGAGCTCTGTTATTTGAAGATTCAGTCTAGATTTTTATGGTACAGAATCTTTAAGTTTCTCTTAAATTAATGACCTCCTGATTTCTTTTAAACTGATTTTAAGTGATTTAGAACTTTTTTCTAAGATTGCAAAAGTAGCTAATTTTATATTAAAATGTAATCATAAGTACAGATTGAATCATGAGGAATCAAAATGTGTTCTTTATTTGAAATTAGCTGTTGATTCAGGAGAATGGCACACGTATTACTTTAATTGGTTATTTGGCAAAAATACAGTCTTTTTATTTATTAAATTTAGTTAATTTACCTCCTTTTCTCCCCACTCCTTAACCCCATGCCTGTTCTGTGACTCTTATTCATTTTTCAATGCTGTTGTACAGAATTCCACAAAAGCACCTCTCAAAAGATCGAATGTTGAGAAAGTGACTAATGTGCAGATCCTGGTGTTGTTTGGCATCCTCTTGGTCATGGCCTTGGTGAGCTCGGTGGGGGCCCTGTACTGGAATGGGTCCCAAGGTGGAAAGAACTGGTACATCAAGAAGATGGGTAAGTGTCAGGAGGGAGTGCTTGTTGAAGTAGAATGAAACTACTTTGGAAAACCCTTCCAAGTGCGGTTTATGTGTGGTGTCCATGCCATCCTTCATTCTTTTGGCTACTCTATAAAAGGTCAACCTTCTTGAAAGATTAGGAGTCATGTGGTGAAATGAAGATGGACACAAGTGGGGATTGTTTTATATTCAAATGATTGTATTTGTAACTCTTTTTTGAGTTATTTTCTTAATAGTTGCTCTAGGAATTATAATAAATCTCTTAGAGAATCAGCATTTGGTTCAGATTAATACTGACTTAATTCCAGTAAAATACAGAAATTTTACTCCAGTATGGATTCATTTCTTGCCCTGCCTTGTGCTATTATCATATATATTAAATCTGTGTTATTGACCCAACAATCCAGTGTTATAATTGTTACTTTATATTATCCAATGTTGATTAAGCAAAAAGAAAATAAATGTACTTATAGAGTTATTTTACATGAATCTACTTATTCACTATTTCTAGTGCACTTCATTTCTTCCTGTAGATTTAATTACCAGCTTGTGTTATTTCTTTGCTTCTTGTAGCTTTATCTTCTCATTCCTTTGTGCTGGCATATATATTATATCTGTGTATAAGTCCAATGATACCCTTTTATAATCATTTTTGCTGTGCTTCTTTAAGTCCAAAAGAAAGGATAAAAATATGTAATTGTCATTTGTAAGTACCTGTGTTATTACATTTACTGATACCCTTTATGTTTAATTCCTGTTTGATATCATTTCTTTTCATCCTGGAGAATTTGTTAGTATTTCTGAATGTAAGGTAGATTGGATAGCAACAAATTCTCTGTTTTTTATCTTGAAATATATTAATTTCTCCTTTGTTTCTGAAGCACAGTTTTGAAGATACAGGATTCTTGTAGAGTTCTTGCTTAATGTTCTTTTCCTTTCAGTACTTTGCCTATGTTATCCTACTCCCCTCTGGCCTCCATTGTACTGATGGGGAGTCAGCTGTTAATCTTACCTTTTCTCTTATGTGTGAACCATTTTCTATTGTTGCTTTCAGAATTGTCCTTGGTTTTCAATAACTTTGAGTTTACTTTGTTTGGGAGTTGTTGAGCTTTGTGGATGTATACAGTAATATATTTCATCAAATTTGGGAAGTTTTCAGCTATCATTTATTCAGATACTGTTTCTGCCACATCTTCACTCCTTTCTCTTTCTGATAATTCCATTATGTGCATGTTGGTCCACATGATGTGACTTTAGGCTCTGTTAATTTTTCCTTGTTCTGTTTTCTTTCTGTTCTTGAGATTGGGCAATCTCTATTGATCTGTATTGAGATTAGTCTGTTTCTCTCTTCTCCTAGCTCACATCTACTCTTCAACTCCACTGGCAATTTTTTTCATTTCAGTTATCATACTTTTCAGTTTAAGGATTTCCACTTAGGTTCTCTATTTTATCTCAATGTTCTCTGATCAAATAGTTATTGTCATACTTTCTTTTAATTCTTTTAACAGTTTCTTTTAGTTCTTTAAATATACTTCTAACAGCTCTTTGAAGTTTTTAGTCCATCATTTGGGTCCCCCTCAAAGGCAGTTTCTATTGCTTTATACCTTTTTCTTTATATGTTTCATATTTTTTTTTTTGTTGTTGAAAAAGGGCGGTGGTTTTTGTATGTTCACAGATTGTGGACATTTACCCCTTACCTAACTTTAGAACATTTTTCATCACCACAGAAAGAAACCCAATCTTATTTAGCAATCACTCGTCTCCTTGTTTTTATTTTTAAGCCTGGATTCCTAGGGGTCAGTATAGTTTAGAGGGTTAGCCAGTGATAAGTCAGAAGTTCTTTGACCTCTGGCATGTGGAATGCCTTCAGTGTTGGGAATTTAAAGTCCGCAACATTCAGTCAGGGTCTGGTAGCTTACAAGTACCCTCTCTGGTCCCTCCTGAGCAGATGCAGCCTTATGTTTGGACATGACCTTCTGGCCACCAGGATTCAGTGTGATCTTACCAAGGTTTCTTAGGCCATTCCTCCCATAGGTATCCCTGTTTAATTTTTGGCTAGTCTTCTGGGTTTTTTTCCCCCTATGAGCATTGTGAGATATTTGTCTTCCTTAATTATTAGCCACTGGGATCTCTATTGTTTTTGACAGTGCCCTCGGCATGGCTTTTTTCATGCTGTGTTCCAAATAATGTCATCTTCCTCAGGCTGTTCCTGTCCTGACAACCTGCCTTACTCTTGAGTACCAGCCTGCCTCATCCTGGGATAGAATTTCTGCAATATGGAGCTGGGGGTACAGGGGGTTGGGTGTGAGCTCAACCACCCACCCAGAACAGAATTTAAGCATCATGGCTCAAGGGGAAAGGAGAGGGAAATAGCTTCTGACTTAAATGCCAAAGGTTTCCACTCAGATTAAATAGATTTTTTTTGAATACATGCTTTTGAATTTTTTGCATGTGCTGTGATCAATTTCTAAGCACTTTAAATGCTTGCTTTTGATAATTCTGTTCAATTTTATTGCTCCCTTTTTTGGAGAGATCTGTCAATCTCCTTACACAGCAATTCCAGAAAATAAAATTTAATGACAAAACACTTCAAAAAAATTTGAATTTTAAAACTTTGGAATCTTTGCTTGAAGTTTTTGTTATTCTTTTCTTTAAATATATTTTGGTTGAACTGATCAAAACATTTTTTTCCTTTTCTAATTATCTTGTGCAGAAAAAAATCGAACACTTTTAAATGCCCAGGAGAACTATTGTTGCCACTTTACAAATATGACTGGAACTCAAGTTGTAGGTTGGATCAAAACTCTTGATTTTGGTTCTTAAAATTTGGATTTGGACCACGTTATATGTTTAGCTTCCAATATAAAGACTGATACTTTGTGTACATATATATTTTCAAAATGTCACGATCTGGGTAAATAAACAGCATTGACACAATCTTGGTATACAGACTTTGTGGAAGCTGGCATTTAAATTGCCTAATATCAAACTCCAATACTAGCTGCATGATTTACGGTGGAAGAACAGTCTTTGTGTCCCACCCATAATACTGTCTTTTGTTTTCTTATGGAAAAGTTGGAGTAGCTCTGTTAAAGCCGTCAGACTTCACATTGACATCATCACTGTTGGCGCTTTGACTTACTTCAGTTTCTATCAAATTCTGTTCTTGCTCATCTCCACTTGATTGTTTTTGTTTGTCTGAATGAACTTCTATACATAGGTTCTTCCCTGAATATGCTCTGCTTATTGATAATAGATATGACCATTCAAAGCTGTTTTTGGCCTGGATTCAAACCTGACATCTTAAATTTCTTAATACATAATTCTAATTGACAGATATTTATTCTTAAGCAGATTATACCTCAGGAACATTTGTTAACTATTGGTACTTGGAGATGCTATTTAGCAACTATTTAATTCAAAAGAAAGGAACTGGGAAAAAAAAAAAAAGAAGGTTGCAAAGTAACATGTCAGAAAGAAAAGCAATGAGCAGGAAAAACAGAAGTCTCGGTAGGTGAGAAGAAAATGAAGGGATGGTAGGAAGGTGAAACTACTGACCAGCTCTGGCCACTCCCTTTACCACCCCTTATCCTGCCGTCACAGCTCTCCACGAGAACTCGCATGCTGAGGCAAACCACAACCATGTGACTAATTTCCTGGGGGAAAAACTCAACTGTGGTTTGAAGTCCTTACAAGTTACTAATCTCCAATCTCAGCCTTTTGTTGTCTTAAAATACCAGTTCCCTTCAAGAGGCATCTTTAATACCAGTCAAACCGTTAGCCTGCTGCAACTGCCCTCCCTCACCTCTTGCCAAGTTAAGCTCTTACTACTCTTTCCTTCAACCAGGGTGTCATGGTCATCAGGAGAAGAACTTTTGTCTTTTGATACAGACCTTGTACCTCTTCTCTCTCCTGGTTCCTCTTCCTGTCTAAGCTGACCCTACCTCTGCTTTGGAGTCTGTCCCCTAAGGGTCTTGATCCATCATTAGGGGTCCCCTTCTGTTAAGATTTTCTTCTGTTATCTTCAATAAATAGCTCCAGCCTTCCAGCTTCCCTCTCTTTGCCTGCTACCATTGACACCTTCATGCATCTTACAAACTCTTTGGCATATCCCAGATGGGCTCTTACCTTAGTAAGGTTGTGCATATCCCTTACAGTCGTTTGACATGCCTATCTTCTCTTCTGCATCCTTTTTAGTTAGCTGTCTTCTCTCTTTCTGGCAAAACTTGAGTAAAGCCTCTCTTCTTCTGATGACCTTTGGTGACCATGCCTTCCCATAAAAATAAACCTTTCTTCCTGGTTTCAGCAAAGCCCTATGACCTCCTTCTCCGTAGATGTAAGCTGCTGCATGCTCAGGAAGGGGCGTGCTTGCTCCTGTCACTCCTGCTCGCTGCCCTCCCCTACAGCCTCCTGCTAGAAGCCAGCCCCTTATTAGAAGAGATTTGGTTTAATAGTCTTTGTTTTCACTGTTCATGCCACATAGTAAGTGCTCAAGAACTGTTTTAACTCAAATCTCTAAATTCATGCATATGTCAGTAGATTTTTTTTGGTGAACTCCTTTTAGAAACAGTCCACAATAATAGTGTAAAATGAAACTGACGGAGACAAACTAAAGTGATAAAGGTACTCTGGTTTTCGTCCACAGACACAACCTCGGATAATTTCGGATATAATTTGTTGACATTCATCATCTTGTACAATAATCTTATTCCCATCAGTCTGTTGGTGACCCTTGAGGTTGTGAAATACACTCAAGCCCTTTTTATAAACTGGGTGAGTATCACAGCAGAGCCCAAAACTGAGCTGCTGGAGCAATGTCAGCCACTATTTTCTCTCTCTCAGAGCATCAGTCCTTCACCTGAGCCCCCAGAAAAGGATGAAAATAGTTCATTTAGGATTGGGTCTGGGGCTTAAACTGGCCAGAGAACTGGCAAGGCTGTCCCTGAGCTGCTGATGGCAAAGAATGGTTACCTGACACCTCAGCTTCTTGTCTATGAAACAGGAGGACATTGGTGCATATTTATTCTAAGGGTTCTTATGAGGATTAAGCTAGATCATCGAGGCAGAGTGCTTAGCAGGTGCATGCCTTCTGGTGAGTGGGCACAAAATGGCTGCAAATGCCACTCCTGCCTTTACAGTCTCATTAGTGCTGCATGAAAGGTCTCACAGGTGTGTCTAGGTCAGTGTGCATTACATGTCAAAGGTCATGGGGGCCCTAACCTTGGATTCTGTCGCAAGAGTGGAGGTGGAATTTTAAAAAAGAAACTGCCATACCATGAAGCACTGGACTTCAGGAGCCCATATTTGTAGACAGGGCTCTTTCATGTGCATTTTTATTTGGTCTTTGCAACAATCCCATGAAGGAGGTATTGGCTGAGCTCAGAAGTCTGGGTTAGTCTAGGTCATGCAATGCTCATCTCGAAACTAAGTCTTTTGTCTATAATTGCATGTTTTCTTCTTCTAGGACAGTGTTTCTCTATACTATTAGCTACTGTACTTTTACCTCCAAATTAATGTCGAGTGCTAATATTATCTATTGTAGCTTCTTTTCTGCACTAGTCTAAATGAAGGAATAATGGTATATATTTTCTGAAGCATCCTCCACCCCTTCTCTCTCTCAGGACACAGACATGTATTATCTAGGAAATGACACTCCTGCAATGGCCAGAACCTCAAACCTTAATGAAGAGCTTGGGCAGGTGAGACCCTCTTTGGAAACTTTGTTATTGGTGACTGCAGTTATCAGGGGAGACAAGTGCTGGAACCATGAGAGATTTTGGAAAAATAGTTCTTCATGAATGTGGTTATGATGTCTGAAGTGCTATACATATAGCATTTGAAAGTATTGTGAAATAGAAATGTTTGTCGGCTTTGACCTGCTTTCTGAGACATCCCCTGTATTTTATTATCTTGAAGGTACCTGCAAAAAAAAAATTACAAAAAATAAAGTGTAACATTACTTTGGACATTAAAATTTTTTATCAGAATAAATGATGGGCAAACCAGTGGTTCGGATATGAAGGTATTGGGTATTCTTAGAAAACATAGCAGAGCTAATTTGAAGGACATAAATCTATTAAGTTTCTCACATGTTTAAGATTTGGTTTCTGGAACATTCCAGGGAATTAGTTTCTTTTTTTGCCATCATCCTTGAAACTCCTGTTACATTTAATGAGTTGTGTTTTGCATTATATCTTTATCTTATGTTGAAATTATGGTAAGTAATACCTTCTTGGAAAGCACTGCAATTAAAGATTATAATTTCATTTTATACAACTTATTTAAACCTCCCAATAGCCCTAGGGGGTGGGTGCTATATATGTCAGACTAAATTTGCCTCCTCTTTGAACCCTTTTACAGTTTTTCAAGTAAATTTAATTTATCTTTCTTCTATGTCTCCATAACAGTCTCTCCAATTATGAATAAAGTGAGAGACATAATAGTGATGTGGTGTCTGTTCCATCTTGAGCCTTTTGAGCCTATTTGAGGGTGTGGATGTGCCTGGGGTGAGGTGTTTTGTTGTCTTGGTCAGTCTAGCATAGTGCTCAGTATCCCATTGTTCTCAGGACCCATTAAACTGGATCCCAGTATTCAAAGGATGAAAAGTGCTCAAGTTGTACCCAGGATAATAATTAATCCTAGTTGGGAATATGGGAAGAGTTTGCTTGCTCAAACGCTTTGAGTTGCAACTTAAGGAGAAGTTAAAATTCAATAGGAGAATGAGAGCAAATCTGGATAATTCCTTATTAGAAGATTTTCATTTTTTTAAACATTTTCATATAATCTTTTATTGTTTAAAAAAGGGGCAGAAGGAAACACATTATTGGAAGGCTGATTCTACTGAATTTTTTATACCCCTAGACTTACTGCAAAAGATTTTATAAAAGTTTTTTATAAAAACTTATTTATAGTTGGAGCATTAACTACCCATATCTTACTATTTTAAAAAATTTCTATATAATATTTGACTTCTTTAGGAATGTTGATAATTTTCTTCTACTTGATGGCCCTTTGATTACTTTCAAGATAATTCATAGTGTATTTCCCTACTTTGTATCATTAAGAAAAAGTACAGAATAAGTAATTCACAGTATTAATCCCTCTTCCATAAAACAGTAAAGCATTGCTTCCCCTTGCAATCCCCAGAGTAACGTCCAGCATCTAGCAGCAATCATGGCCAGAGAAGCTGGAATTTTTTACTGGAGACAGTTCTTTGGTTACTCTCCCTTCACCAATCTATGATATGATTTTCCAGGATGTTGCATATAAAATTGATGTTCCATATCTTCTGGCCAAACTCTTTTTTTCATAGATGTGGACATTGGGGCCATGAAGGATGAGGCAACTTTTCTAGAGTTCACATGACTAGTTAGTATCCAGAGCCGGCACTGGGCTACTGTCCTCTTGTGATCTTGAACTCCTTTCCTTCTTGCCCATCACACGATCCACTGGAGAGAATGTAATTCACACAGCGTATATGCATTTGGAACTCATCTCTTTTGCATTCAGTTAATTATATCAAAATGGTTGGCTTGACCTCTAGGAATTTTCTCTTTTCACCTTTGTATGTTGAGAGCTTAGTGTATTAAATCTGTAAAACTTTGTATCTCAAAACCTCACGTATAATCTGTAGCACTCCTATGCGACCTTCACTTAATTGTTACTGTGATGGAGGAGCCTTCCTAATTCAACTAGGAATGAGTGGTAAAAAAACATTCAAGGGTGGCCAAAGTTTGAGCTTGTTGTCTTGATACATTGAACACTAGACTGGAGTGCTGTATGAGATCGTGGGAATAGCTTAGGGAGTGATCTGTATCTTTGAGGTGTCTTGTGGCAGAACATAGTGCTTAGTGTATACATCAATATGGCTCTAGGGCTGTTACTCTAGACTCCTTTGCACATTTCCGTGCAATTTGATTCTAGGCGTGGTTAGTGGAAAAGGTTTTCAAGTGGCCAAAGCATTAAAATATATTAATTTTTATAGTAATTTATAATTGTAACATATATAATTATGAAATATATTTTACTGTAAGGAAATTTGCCGTTTAAAATTAATAGAAATTTTGAAAAATATAGAAGACATTCTCTATCTTTGCATCTAACTACAGTGTTGATGTGTGTTTCTTCCATCCTTTGATTTAGGTAAAATACCTATTTTCTGATAAAACTGGAACTCTCACATGCAATATCATGAACTTCAAGAAGTGTAGCATTGCTGGAGTAACCTATGGGTAAGCATGTTTATCACTTACTAAACATTTAATTCGTATTCTTACAACAAAGAAGTTCAGTTTTAGCCCCTTAGCCAAATGCCTTCTTGATATTTTCGAAGGATATTTATAAGGGATTTAGATATGTAATTGCTACTGAATGTATTTAAAATTTAACGGATCCCAACTTTGAACAGTTAACCAGTTTATTCTGCAAAAATTTACCTAGTTAGAAATCCCTGGATTTAATGCTATACATTCAATTTTAAAACTTTAATTCTATAAATGTAAATTCTAGAATTTATAGTTATAATTTAATAATTATAAATGTCTTACTCGTATTTTGACTTGAATGCCTGTCTTTTTTTTTTAATCAACCTTTAGTTGATATGTAACATTATTAGTTTCAGATGTACAACATAATGATTCAGTGTTGGTATATACTACAAAATGTTCACCACTAGAGGTCTACTTACCACTGTCATCACATATGGTTAAACAATTTATTTTTTCTTGTGATGCAAATTTAAGGTCTATTCTTTTAGCAACTTTCAAATATGCAATATAATATTTATTATAAACTATGGTCTCAATGTTGTATGTCAATTCCCATGTTACTTATTTTAAGGGAGTTTTGTACCTTTTGCCCCTTTCACCTGTTTAGTCCCTCCCTACCCCCTGCCTCTGGCAACCAGTAACTGTATCTATGCTCTGTATCTATGAGCTGCTGTTGCCTTTTTTTTTTTTTTTTTTTTTTTTGAGTGCACATTTAAGTAAGATTATATGGTATTTGTCTTTCTGTGTCTGACCTGTTTCACTTAGCATAATACCCTCAAGGTCTATCCATATTGTCACAAATGGCAAGATTTCCTTTTTATGGCTGGATGATATTCTATTGTATGTATGTACCACATTTTCTTTATCCATTCATCTACTGATAGACTGAGGTTTTTTTCTGTATCTTGACTATTGTCAGTAATGCTGCAGTGAACATGGAGTGCATGTATCATTGAGTTAATATTTTCATTTTCTTTGGATAAATACCCAGAATTGGAATAGCTGGGTCATATGGTAGTTTTATTTTTAATTTTTTGAGGACCTCCATACCATTTTCCATAGCAGCTGTAAAAATTTACATTCCCACCAACAGCATACAAGAGTTCCACACCTTTGACAACATTTGTTATTTCTTCTAACCATTTTATCAGGTAGGAGGTGATATTTCGTTAGGGTTTTGATTCTCATTTCCCTGATGATTAGTGATGTTGAACACCTCTCTATGTATCTGTTGATCATCTGTATATCTTCTTTGGGAAAATGTTTACTCAGATCTGCCCACTTTTAATCAGATTGGCTTTTTTTTTGTGTGCTATTTATATGTATCTATGTATAGGATATTAAATTAACCCCTTACCAGATATAAGATCCATAATTATTTTCTCCCATAGGTAGGTTGCCTTTTCATTTTGTTGATTTCCTTTGCTATACAGAAACTTTTTAGTTTGATGTAGTCCCACACTTGTTTATTTTTGCTTTTGCTGCCTTTGCTTTTGGTGTCAGATCAAAAAAATCATTATCAAGACCAGTGTCAAGGAGTTTACTACCTATATTTTCTTCTAGGGTTTTTATGGTTTCAGGTCTAACATTCAAGTCTTTAGTCCATTTTGAGTTAATTTTTGTATATAGTATAAGATAGTGGTGCAGTTTGATTATTTTGCATGTAGCTGGCAAGTGTTCTCATTTATTGAAGAGATTGTCTCTTCCCCATTAAGTATTCTTGGCACTTTAATCATAAATTAACTGACCCTTAGCGTGTGGATTTTATTTTGGGCTCCCTTTTTATGCCAATATGGTACTACTTTGATTAGTATTAGTCTGAAATCAGACTGTGTGATGCCCCTAGCTTTGTTTTTGTTTCTCAAGCTTCCTTTGGCAATTTGGATCTTTGTAGTTCCATATAAATTAGAATTGTTTGTTCTATTTCTGTGAAAAATGCTGTTGGAATTTTGGCAGGGATTGGATTGACTCTGTAGATTGCTTTGGGTAGTATAGACATTTTGACAATATAAATTCTAGTCTACAAACATGAGTATCTTTCCATTTATTTTATCTTCAGTTTCTTTCTTGTCTTACAGTTTTCAGTGTACAGTTTTTTTTTTATCTCCTTGCTTAAATTGATTCCAAGGTATTTTTTTGGATGCAACTATAAATGGGATTTTTAAAATTTCTTTTCTGATAGTTCATTATTAATGTATAGAAATACAACAGACCTTTCTGCATTGATTTTTATCCTACAGCTATACTAAATTCATTTATTCTAAGAGTTATTTGTTTATTTTTTTTAAAAGATTTTTTATTTTATTTACTTTGAGAGAGAGACAGTGAGAGAGAGCATGAACGAGGAGAAGGTCAGAGAGAGAAGCAGACTCCCCATGGAGCTGGGAGTCCGATGCGGGACTCGATCCCGGGACTCCAGGATCATGACCTGAGCCGAAGGCAGTCGTCCAACCAACTGAGCCACCCAGGCATCCCTATTTGTTTATTCTTTAGGGTTTTCTATATATAGTATCATGTTATCTCTAAATAGTGACAGTTTTACTTATATCTGGTTTGGGAGGCTTTCATTTTTCTTGCCTGATTGCTGTGACTAGGACATCCGGTGCTGTGTTGAAAAAAAGTGGCAAAAGTGGGCACCTTTTTCTTCCCAATCTTAGAGGAAAAGCTTTTAGCTTTTCACTAATGACTATGATGTTAGTTGTGGGCTTGTCATATATGGTCTTTATTACGTTGATATATATTCCCTCTATACCCACTTTGTTGAGAGTTTTTATCATAAATGGATGTTGAATTTTTGTTTAATGCTCTTTTTGCAGGTAGTGTAATGGTCATGTGATTTTTATCTTCCATTGTGTTAATGTGGTGTGTCATATTGATTGAGTGCAGATATTGGACCATCCCTTATCCCTGGAATAAGTCTCAGTGGAGCATGGTGTATGATTTTTTAAATGTATTGCTGAATTCACTTTTCTATTACTTTGCTAAGGATGTTTGCACTTGTGTTCATCAGGGGTATTGGCCTCTAATTTTCTTTTCTTGCGGTGCCCTTGTCTGATATTTGTATCAGGGTAATGCTGACCTTGTAAAATGAATTTGGGTTTCTCTCTGTTGTTGGGAAGACTTTGATAAGGATTGGTATTCTCATTGAATGTTTGGGAGAATTCACCAATGAAGCTGTCTGAACCTGACTTTTGACTGTTGGGAGGTTATTCATTACTGACTTAATCTCCTTATTAGTAATCAGTCTAAGATTTTCTGTTTTATCATGATTCAGTCTTCATCTGTATGTTTCTAGGAATTTATCCATTTCTTTTTTTTTTTTTAAGATTTTTATTTATTTATTTGACAGAGAGATCACAAGTAGGCAGGGAGGCAGGCAGAGAGAGAGAAGGGGAAGCAGGCTCCCTGCTGAGCAGAGAGCCAGATGTAGGGCTTGATCCCAGGACTGTGAGCCAAAGACAGAGGCTTAAGTCATTGAGCTACCCAGGAACCCTGGAATTCATCCATTTCTTATAGGTTTTCCAGGGTATATAATTGCTCATAGTAGTGTCTTATGATCTCTTATATTTCTGTGTTACTAGTTATAATTTCTCTTCTTTTATTTCTGATTTTGAGTCCTCTTTTTTTTTTTTTTTCTTGATGACTCTAGCTAAAGGTTTGTCAATTTTGTTTATCTTTTCCAAGTACCGGCTGTTAGTTTCCCTGATGTTTTCTATTGTCTTTTTTCCCCTCTATTTCATTTATTTCTGCACTAATCTTTGCTACTTTCTAACTTATACTAACTTTGGGTTTCATTTCTTCTTTTCTAGTTTTTTTGAGGTGTAAAATTAGGTTGAGATTTTTCTTGATTTTTGATATAGGCATTTGTCACTACTAACTTCCTTCTCAGAACTGATTTTGCTACATCCCTTAAGTTTTACCATACGGTATTTCCATTTTTCCTTTGTCTCAACATATTTTCTGATTTCTCTTTGACCCATTGGTTGCTCAGTAGCATATTGTTTAGTCCCCACATATTTGTGAATTTTCAGCTTCATCCTGGTAATTGCTTTCTGGTCATACCATTATAGTTGGAAATGATGCTTGGTAGGACTTCAGTTTTCTTAAATTTATGAAGACTATTGCATGGTCTCTCTATGATCTATCTTGCAGAATGTTTTTATGTGAGTGCCTCTTTTGATTACAGTTTTGTTACCCCTCTGTTTCCCTCTTTCTGGCAGTCATTTTCCAGAATTGACAAGAGAACCATCGTCAGATGATTTTTGGTAAGTGGATACTAGCACTTTTTGATGCTTTAGTGGGAAGGAACTATTCTGTATTACATTTTTATCTGAATATTTTGTAAATAAAATTTCATATTTGTTGTCCCAAGAGAAAACCAAATTAAAATTTTAAACATGAATATGATCTTAAAAGTGTAGTAGAACTACAAGAATTTAACAAAAAATAGCAAGTCCTTAGTTTAGTACTTCCCACTCACTTCCCACTTCTTAGCATAATGTCTTCAAAGTTGTAACATACATATTGCAGCATATATCAGGATTTTATTCTCATTAAAGGCTGAATAATATTTCATTGTGCATACCACATTTTGCATATCCATTCATCTGGTGATGGAAATTTGGACTTTTTCTACCTTTTCTAGTGTGATTAATGCTGTTATGAACATTGGTATATAAGTATCTGGTTCTCTGCTTTCAGTTCATATGCGTATATACCTAGAAGTGGGATTGGTGGGCTGTGTGGTAATTTTAAATTTTGAGGAACCACCAAACTGTTTTCCATAGCAGTTGTACCATTTACATTTCTGTCAGTAGCACACAGTTTTCCCATATATGACACTCGTTAATTTCTGTTTCTTTACTATATATAATAGCCATCCCAGTGGGTGTGAAGTGGTATCTCATTTTGGTTTTGATTTGCATTTCTCTTAGGATTAGTGGTGATATGTGCTCATGTTTTTAGATTTATGTACTAACAAAGCTGATTGATAGGGCTGCGTGTGTAGGGGAGATGGTTTAATTGATGATGGACTGGCTTCCCTATGCAATGATTAGTTAGGACCGACTGTTTAATATTAGAGGGTCTCTGGATGTCATCATCTGTATTTCTTGTGAACTGCTCAGTTTTCTTCTCATGAGAAGAACTCTCCAGGCTGTAAATTTGGCTGCATCTGTTATGGGAACTGAGTGGAGGCAGAGGGCCAGTGATCATACTTATCTGAGTAGAAAGGATTTCACTTAAAACTCCTGTCTTGGGAGAAGTCCCTACCCTATACCTACTTGTCTGCCCAGTGTGGCTGGGTCCATGGTTACTCTGGTTTATCGTCTCTAAATGATAAACCTTCCATGGCTTGCTGGGTGCAAAAGGTTTAGTTAGCTGGCTGCAAGGGATGAAGGAGGGTTCCTGCAGGCTGCCTCTTCCTCCAGTGGGCCTGGAGCCCCTCCTGCTTCCCATGTTCCCTTAATTGGACAGCTGCCATTTCCTCAACATTCCCAAGGTTCTGCTGGGGGCATCAGCTTGAGTTCTAGGTGCTTCCTCTTCTAAGCTGGTGGTTTCTGCTGTACTGAAACTCTGATATCCAGAGTTCAGACTGACATCACCTGGACTATGGCCACTTCTTCTTTGGCCACTGTCTTTGTCCTGAAGAAGGAGATTCAGGAGGAAGTGGGGATACACGAATATACTTAACCATTCACATTTTCTTCATTGTGCTAGCACACAGCCATCATAGCAAGCTTCCTTCCTCATAATTATTTGCCTCCTTCTCCCTCCTGCATATGAGCTCTGGCTGTAAATGATTGCACAGATGCAATGCAGTCATTCCTCTTATTTTACTTGCTTTGAGCAGATACTCCAAAGTTTTTCCTGGTAGAAGTTAAACAGACCAACCAAAGTGACAAAGTTTGACCCCTGCCTGTTTCTTCTTTGTAACTATGTCATTGTTTATCACAACTTATAAAATATTTTGCTTATAGTAGGGCTAAATTTTTCTGTCTCAAGGCTTGAAATAATATACAGTATTCCAAATCTTTAGAAGTTGAATATAAATCAATAGGTTTTTTAGGTGTAGATTTTCTTGAAGACAGATTCTTACTAGATTTGTGCTTATTTTAAAGGAACTTCTGAACTGATTAAGTATTTTCTGGTGTCTCTCACAGCCGGATACCTCCTCCCCCTAGTGACTCATGCGACTTTGATGACCCCAGGCTCTTGAAGAACATTGAAGATCATCACGTAAGGCCACCGTTTTGCTTCTTGGATATTACATAGTTTGTGGTGCTCTTCTATTCATGTGTATGTATAGTGTCTTGAAATTTGCTATTTTGGACCTTGGGGAAGAGATGCAGTTTTACTTTTCTGGTGTTAGTATTCAAAGAAGTGATCTTAAATAAATGCTATGAGGTTATCACTCTGCATAAGTTAATGAAGCCTGGATTAAATATGTGGTGAAGATAGAAAGTCGCACAGCAAGATTACGTACGATGAGTCTTACCATGGAATTCTCTAACATTGTGGATTTCTTTTTGCTTTTTAAGATTTCTGCAGTACTATATCTTCACAGTTGTGAATCTAAGTGGTCATGCATTTTGAAAAGCAATCTCAGTATGTTTGGACCAGGATAATTTAGGGAAGAAAAGTAAGGCAAAACAACATCCTACTGTGTGCTGAACATTTGCTGTGTATTTCCTCTAGCAATTGAGTCACCCCAGAAAAGTGATAGGAAGCTGCATGGCAATATTGAGTTGGCCAAGAGTTGCCAGCAAACAAATCTAGTAATGAGACTCAGAACCTTAGTCTGTTGGATTCTTAACTATGACATCACATTATCTTGACTATTCCAACAACAGGATTAACTATAGGATCGCCTAAATTTGTTTCAAAAGCTACTTTGAAAATTCCAACTTAGAAAAGTAATGATCAAAACATTTTGTAACCAGTTCAATCAGTAGAGATTAGATCTGATTTTTTTTTTTCTGAAAAAAGTTTTAAAGTGAAATACACATGAGCAAAATTAAAACTTCATCATTTCAAAGTTTTGTTAAGGTACAAATATATTTAATATTTCTCTTAATTCTCAGTGAGGAAATTTCCTTTTCTCCACTGCACTTGCCCATTTGTTGATGCTAGAACCTTCCCAGCCATGGTTCTCAAATGTAAGTGTGTAAGGCACCCACGTCCACATGCTGGGGGGCAGCTGCTTCAGCCTCCTGTGATGCTGCTGCAGTGGTCCCAGTCCACACAGTGGGTGCTGCTGAAGTCCATTCTCTGTGTCACACTCACAGGCATGGATGTGGTCTCTTTCTTTGAATTTTAATGTTAGAAGTAGGTCCAGCTACTAGACCAGAGGTTCTCCAAGCAGAAGAGTGGCATCTCAGAGGAAACTTCTGTGGAGGAGGGTAGCTTTAATCAAGGATTTCAGAGGACACATGGGCCTTGTGAGGACTTGCTTTCTGAAAAAGGATTCAGGTACTCTCAAATAGTACTCAGAGAGTGCTTAAGTAGCCTAAATGTATCCATTCAGTTTGGGAGGGAGTGAATGGGAAAGGAGGTAGAAGGCTGTCCTCAAGGCCTGGGAGATTGCTGTTAGTCTCCTTTCATGTTTGTTTTCCTGGCCCAGATCAGTAGGTGAGAAAGGAGCAGAGGAAGTGAGGTGAGCCTAGTGCAGGGAGTACCTCGGCATCCCAGGGTAGACTCAGGAACAGCAGCACATGAGTGTTAAAATAAGAGACTCATTTGTCTATTCATTCATCTTGGTAGTTTATATCAGTCACCTTGATAGGAACTAGGGGAAGAGAGATAAATAAAAAACACTCAAAGGTTTTAATGGGGGGAACAGATGTAAAATCACTAGGAGCCATTGTATACCTCTGAACCTGGCGATAGGTGTGGTACCACTCCCTGAGAAAATGACCGTTTTCTGTAAAGGAGTTTGATCTCTTTGGTGGGTGTTAGGGCTAATGTAATTGTTGCAATGTGAGCACTGTGGGCACCCATACTAAATGGTATTTGCCTTCACCTAAAGTATGGGGTAGTACAGAAAACCAGTGGACAGAGGGCAAATCTCATTTGGAGAAGAGATCAGTGGGAGACATACTCTATTTGCTGCTGGGATCCCATTTTTGGAATCTTGAAATACTGAGTTCAATTGATTTTATATACACATACAAGACGTGTGCCCTGGGTTTTTGATTGCTGACTACATGCTCTTCTGGAGCCTGTCCTCTCTTGATCTTTGAGTGGAGATCTGAGCTTAGATTAGGATTCCTCTAATGAACATTTCCTGCCCCATGGCCAATGGAAGGCATTTTTGGAAGGAACCCTGCTCTTACAGAAGTTAGTGAGCTCCTTTTTTCTTCCTTTTCCTCCTCACTTTCTACCCTCCTGAGCCAAGGAGCTTGGCTTCTTGACCTTTGAGAGTAGGGGCAGATGCAGCCCTTATGAAAAGGAAGCCCTGACTTAGGTTATCATAAGCATCAATGAAAACATAAAGACTTTAAAGGCTAATTTAATAATCTGGACACTCATAGGTCATTAAATGCATAATGGGCCCATGGATTAGAGAATTTATTTTCTAATTTTTTAGTAAAAGCCTACTTGCCTAAGTTTAATATTTTTTAAAGCTATGTTAAAAGCCTTCTGAAATGTTCTTCATCTTGGCTACTGCGCGAATTATCCCATTGACATTTAACTTCTAGCTCAATTATAAGCAATGTAGACCACAGGTTCCAATATTTTTCTTTCAGAAAATGTGAGATTGGATTAAATGTACCTAATGCACCTTAAATACAGAGCTTGTTAGGTAACTTGGTTATTTTACCAAAATATGGTTGAGGAAAGGGAAGAAGCATTTCAGGATTTTAGCCTATGGATATCCCACATTCTTATCTAAATTGTCTTGGGACCATTGACTAAAATTAAAGCATTTGGATCAAGAAAACCTTTACTTTCCTCCCAAGAGAGTACTTCCATCTGCTACAGAATTTTTGTTTTTCCTGGGTCATCATTTTTATTTCCTGGGTCCCTTAAGGGACCCATAGTTCTCTTAAGACTATGTTTCTAGCTTTGTGTCACTGATAGCCAAGACAGAATTTGCTTATTAAAGAATCAACCCATGGAAAATTCAATTTTAAACATGGAGCAGTTGTTTAAAATGGATTACAAGTGCCTTCTTAGCGCAGTAGGCAGTGTTTCAGTCTCATAAAATAGATCACAAACTTCTTATCCATAAGCTGCAAGTGGAGCTTGTCTCCTTTTTCTGGTTTATTACAGAATGTCAGGTTAACTAGAGAACAAAGTTAGAAAGGTTATGTCTTAGGGATTTTTTTTTTTTTTTAATCTCTAGGAATGTTGTCTGGCCTACCACTCAAAGTGGAAACTTAATTTGTGAGTGTGTGCAACTCTCTTTATAGCTCTCAGAAGTATTTTCTCTTTGTCTGTAATCAAAGACCTGCTTTCATGTTTCACTGTGGGATGAGGTGATGTGCAGGACTTCATAGTTCACAGATGCAGGAGAAAGTAATCTTTGTTTTTCTTTCCATATACTACATTTTTACATATGCGTTTCTATTTCATTGAATTGTCTGTGGAACTGGTTGTTGCTGATCACCGTTTCCCATCACACAGAGAGAACAATAATCCCAGGTCAATGAATTACCAATGTAAGTCCCATTATGGAAGTCAAAGTTGTATTTGGGAGCCTTTCAATATTTCCTTCAACTCCTACCGCTGAGGCCTCTACTGCCAAAGACCAGGCCCAAGTCTTAATTGTAAAACTGGCCAAGCTTCTTAGAAGGTCTGTATTGGCAGCCTCACAAAATCATCTGCACTGAAGTCTAGTAGGAAGGAGACACTGGGGCTAGGGTTGGGGTCTCCTGGGTAGAGGTACCTGAGAACCTGAGACTCCCAGGTTCCTCTGGAACGTGTGGGCCTGCAGAAGTGGTCCACTGCCCTTCATAGAAGATGGTGGCTTCCTCGTGTCCTGTGACCAGGTCTCAGCTAAAGCAGATGTCTTGCCAGAAACTGCTTACCCTCCTCAGAGTCTGTCCCCATCTCCCACCTTAGCCACTAGATCAAGCCTGGGGGCACATTTCGGCATGGCAGACAGGGGCAGGATGGCCCTACCAGTTTGGAAGAGGGATTATTCACCAAAAGGGCTGCAGGGCCTGGTGATCCACATCAGCGAGGACTGGGAGAGACTGCCTGAGAGTGGGACGTGGTGGAAAGTGGCACAGGGAGAGGATGTTGGAATGTGGGACTCTTCTGTTGCTGGCAGTCGACAGAATGTCCTGTCTTGGAGAGCCAGTTTTCTAAGCTGCTGTGATGACTCTCAGAAACTTGGAGGGAGTGGGGGCCTCTACATAAAAAGAAATTTATTTTCACTGCAGAAAACAGAGTATAAAGAAATTTTTTTTAATCCCCTAAAACCCTTTTTGTCCTTTGCTGCAAATTACTGTTAACATTTCAACCTATTCCTTTCCATACATGGGGACACCGCAGATATTGAGATCACACTGAATGTAATTTTTTAAAATCCTGCCTTCTCAAGAAATTAACATTATGTTTTAAGTATATCCCCCAAACACTAATAACTGATTTTCCTAGAGACAGTCACTTTTCACTTCAGCAAAAGATTCCATTACCTGACATCACTGTGGTTGATTTCCAGCCTGTTGGACGAGGTGTGGTTAGATGGCTTGGGAGCTTGGTTCCAGCCATGGTGCTGGTCAGGGGTGTGGATGGAGCCTGACACAATTTTGGCTAGTGAGATATGAGGAGAGGTTTGCAGGTGGGGAAGGCAATCTGGGATCGAAGTCTAGTTGTCACAGTGCTTTTGGGGAAAATTTCTTAGCATTTTTGTAGTGTAGACCTTGGGGAACTTGAAAATCCTCTAACTTTTTGACTTTACTGAACTATAATTGTGCATGTCCTTTTCCCAGAGGCTGATAAGAAGTAGGCATGTGAACAGTTGTGATTTGCTTCCATACAGCTGCTCTTAAATCACATTAACAGGTCAGAGAATAAACTATGAATGTTTTTAAAATACTCGTCACTGTCCATTTGTGACTAAAAAACCCAGGCAAAAACTCTGCCAAAATTAGAAATCACAGAATTGCTTCTTGAATGTGCAAATACAAATCTCTCTAGAATGCATAGCCAGCTGCCTATCAAACAGTGAAAAATTAAAGACTTTGGTGTTAAAATAACCCAAGGACAAGGAGGCCTGGTGTCACCCCTGGCTTTGAACACCCTCCCGAAGTGCTAGCCTGAGTGGGCAAGTGAGAACTCAAGTGTATGTGTTAGAAAAGGAAAGAAAACGTCATCATTTGTGGGTGATAAAATAATTGTCTGCCTTAAAACCCAGGAGAGTCCCCTGAAACTCAGAGGGCCAGCAAGAGGGTAATTACACTTGGACATGAAATTCATTTATCAAATTCAGTGTTTTTACTTACATCTGAATGGACACTTGTGAAACATGATAGAATTAAGATTCTATTCATGATATAAAAAGCAATAGATAAAATGCCTAGTGCAGCACCTCATGTATGGTGGGCATGGAGATATTTTTTGAATGAATAAAAGATAAGAAGATAGTGTGCCAGCACCTATATACATATTAGATGTGTTAAAAGTCTTTAATAAATAAGCATTCTGTATTCTTATATGGGCAAACAGCATTAGGACATCCTAGTCTAATCCCAATGAAAATTATAAAGAGAGTGTGTGTGGGGTGGGAGAAATATATTAAATACATATCCAGGATGGCTATTTTTATTTTTTATTTTTATTTTTTAAGGACTAGGCATGGGTTTCACTGCCTTACAGGGTTTAAGCAATGACTAAGGTAAAGAGCAGACATGGTGTAGAGTAGTGAGTGCTAGGACAATGGAAGAGAAAGAACAGGGACTCACCTGTTTGGTTGATCCAACATAGAGTCGAGTGCCTTCTGTCTGCAGGGCCCGGGGTTACAGTGGTGAGGAAGGCAGATGACCTGCTAGCGCTCCTGGGTCTTACAGATGTGGGAGGAAGCCTGTGAGTGCAGGAGTGCTTGAAGTGTTGCAACAGGCATGTGCTGGAAGAACCCTGGGGGAAGGGCGCACACCTTGTTCTCGCCTGACCTCAGGCTTAGCACCTCAAGAATGAAATCCGACTGTTGGTGGGAATGCAGATTGGTACTGTCACTTTGGAAAACAGTGTGGAGGGGGGTGGGGTTGGGTGAGCCTGGTGATGGTGTCAAGGAGGGCATGGATTGCATGGAGCACTGGGTGTTATACACAAACAATGAATCATGGGACACTACATCAAAAACTAATGATGTACTTTATGGTGACTAACATAACACAATAAAAATTTTTTTTAGTTAAAAAAAAATGATGTTCCAAAAGCAGAGTGATAGTGGACTTTTCAGATGAAGCAACTGTTGAATTGCAGCCTGGAGGATGAGTAAGAACCGGCTGCAGGGCGGGGGAAGGGAGAGCCGCCTGTTTGAGGAGCTGCCAACCAGAGCAGTGGGTGGAGCTTGCGGGATGGAAGTGGGAGGGGGAGCTGGAACCGGATGGGGAGTAGCCGCCAGATCCTGGGGAGCACAGAGTCCAGGCTGGGGTCTCAACCTTTGTTCTAGAGGGGGTGGGAAGCCGGCAAAGTGTTCTAAGCCGAGGATGGCGAATCTAACTGCGATGGTTTAACGCATGATCTTGCCCGTATGTCTATAGCCCACAGCTCCGTGCATACAGGAGTTTCTCACGCTCCTGGCCGTGTGCCACACCGTGGTCCCCGAGAAGGATGGAGATAACATCATCTACCAGGCCTCCTCCCCAGGTGAGGGCCCCGGGCTGGGTGTGCCCCACTGTCCCCTTCTCTGGAGACTTGGGTGTTTGCAGGTACTTGTCAGGTGGTAGGGGGTAGTAGTGGGGCGGCATGCCCTACAAAGACGCCACGGTTTGCCTCTGGCCTCGTGTGGTTTACAGGTTATGGTGACAAGTGATAAAGCCACAGAAAGGTTGTGCTGAGCCCTCCTGACTCTGTAACACTGTGACAGCAAGATGAGACCCTGGCCTTCTTGCATGTCATAGCTGACGACCCTGCACAAGAAAAACTCACAGGGGAGGGAGCGCTGCTTCTCTCTTCACTGTCCACTCAGCGTAGATCTTTCAGCTGCTGGTGGAACTAAGCTGGGTGTTAACTCTTGACCCACTTCCTGGCGCACTGAATCCTCCCAGACTAGAACTGAAACACTGCCTCACTCAGAGAAGAAATTTAGTCAGAAAGTCATGGGAATGTTGCTTAAGTTTCTTAGGGAGAACTTGACCCCCACCGAGAATAGTAGATATGCCATCGCTCCTGTCTTCCCACCTAACAGAAGTGCTGCCCCTCAGAACCCTGGTGCTGGGAGTGAGTGAGTGCCTCCTATATCCTTAACCGAACATGGAGGCCAGGCCTCTCCAACTGCTGTGGGTTTGGTTAACTTGAAAAATAACACAGGCTCGGCAGAAGTCTACCATTACGTGTGATGAGTCAATGCCTCATCAACTCTCTTGACAGATGAAGCTGCGTTGGTGAAGGGAGCTAGGAAGCTGGGTTTTGTCTTCACGGCCAGAACGCCATACTCGGTCATCATAGAAGCAGTGAGTGACAAGCCTGGGCATTTCTTCCCCTTGTGCATCACCGACTTTTTTGAAGACTCTGTGTTTGAAATAACATGTCTGATGGAAACAGGATAGCTACATTCATTTTTTTTTTCTTTTTCTTTTTTTTTTTTCTGTGAGAAACCAGATCCGTGGTGAAGTTGCTGGTATCACTTGATTCTCTAAGCTTATTCTTGTTGTGTTTGTGTTGCAGGCGTTTTTCTCTCTCGGAGATGCTTCTCCAAAAGTCTTTCATACACTGGTGTGGTTTGTAGTACAGAAGCAAGCAAGCCTGCTCTTTGTTCTGCAGTGGTCAGGGGACTAGCCACATGGGCCACAGGTCCAGAGGGCGGGATCTGCGGCTCTGTCTTTGCGGCCTTGGCACCCAGAGTATTTGCACAGTAGAGCCCTCAGTGCACTGGCTTCCGTCTCCCTGGCTGGGGGAGAAGTGAGTTGGCACTGAAGATCTTTGGCATCTGTAGGAGTTTTTTCTTTTCCCTAGGACCAAGGGTTTATTTGTTTTATGATTGATTTTTGAATTTCCCTGTTCAGGAAGCCTGAGGGAGAAATTTGGTGATAGGAAAAAAAAATGTAAATCAAGAATAACATCCAATAAGGACCCTTGAGGTGGGCAATGGGGTAAATTGCTGGTTAGGATGGGCAAGGTGCTGGCATGTTTAATGCTGACCAGTTAGAGGGGCTGCGTTTTGCTACAGGATGGGTTGATGAGAGCCTGGAGGCAGTTACTGCCATCCTTCCCACCCCTCCATTTGGGACAGATTCATGAATTAGAACAGTTTTTGCCTTCGTGCATCCTTCTATCCCTAGGCCTTGTTAATGCATTTGAAATTCACTTCTAATTTACATAATACATAGTTATTCCTAACTTAGCCATACTACATTTTTCTCATACTTATATGCAATACCTAGAAAATATCACCTACAGTGTGCCCATTTCTTGGAGCTTTCAGGTTCTTCTGGAGTGCAGAGATCAAATCATAATTATTTTTATTTTAAAGTTTAACAGAGTAACTGACAGGGTATTGAATTTACTTCATAGAAGCTTCTCATAAATGAAGTCTTTACCCCCTTCAGTTTAAGGAGACTTGATATGTGCTATAGGATTTTCTGTCATATGGGTGCTACTCTTTTCTCTGCATTGCGGTGACGGGGACTGAGCGTAGGTGTGGACTGATGGGACACAAGTGGGAGAGATGAGAAGAGCCTGGCTGCTTTTGCTTTGCTCACAGTACTGGATAAATATGGAGATCTAGAGAGAGCCCCCTGGCATTGTCATCATGGCGGTAGATGCTGACCAAAAGTGGATCAACACCTCTTCGTCTTTTTATTAACCTCTTAAGGCCATGTTTCTGGAAGTAAATAAGACTACCTGGTGCATAAGGGTCACAATAATAACTACAAAATCCTGTTTAACTGTAAATACCAGAGTATCCTCAAACCTGCATTCTTAAGGCGGTTACCAGCTTTTTACATGAGGTGGCCCTACTGGTCATCTTAACAGTGAGTCTGTGGGCTACACATGGTTGCACGGTGGTTGATGGGATAGCGAAGAGGGGTTGGCTCCTGGCAGTCACAGCACTTGTGCCATTGGGCACATTTCTGAATAGGCGTCTCACCAAGTTGGGACAGGCTGAGCGGAATGAACTGGCGGTTGCAGGAGGAGGGGAATAAAGGCCAGTGAAGGCTGGATGAGGTGGGTTGCTGGTTGTATTTCAGGGTGTGTGGAGAAGGGGTAGGGAGTTGTGGCAGGGCAGTAATGATGGATCGGTGCTGCTGTGTGTCAGTCGTGCACTTGGTAATTTGCGTGTTGCTTCATTCATTGCTTCTCTCAAACCTAGGGGACAGATGCTACCACCATTCCTAAGGAAGCCACACACTTAGTGGCAGACAAAGGATTCAAATTCGTAAGGAATTCCAAAGCCCACATTCTTTCCACTGTGATGTAGTAGGGAAATAGAGAGCAGGTTTGATCAAGGGGTTTGAAAGTGGTACACACATAGTCTAGAATCTTCTGGAAAAAATTGAGAATATTGAGGTTCCAACTTTGAAGAACCTGAAGAAAAATAACATTCGATTAATTGCCCTAGAGTCTTAGGCACATCCATAATCCTTATTTCTAAATCTAAAATCCAAAATCCAAGAAACTTTGAATTCTAAAAGTTTTTCCCCCATATTTGGGGACTTAGGCATTCGGCAGCAAAATGTAACCAGAACTGACATGAGGTCATTTGTGGTCTTAAGAATCTCAGTGTGAATAGTCTTACATTTTGCTGTAGAAAATTGATGAGTTGGATTACAGGGTGTTGCCCCAGAACTCCGTGGGGGAAATTATGGCACATGGTGTATGCATACATTTTTATATAAAATTGTAAAATTTTGAATTCAGAAGCATGACCTGCCCCAGGGTTTTAGGCTGACCTGTGTAGCTTGTGTCCTATGTTTTCGCCTGTTGGAAGGCACTGTGTCAGCCTGCTGTTTGACATTCTAGAGAAGAGTGAGAAGCTTCTACCAGAAGGGGGAGCTATGACCCCATAGGACTGGCTTGTGGGGAAATCGTAGCTGTTGGAAAGGCCTTTTGCAGGAGGGTGGGAAGAGAGAATGAGTTGGAGAGGAGGGAGGGCGGGAGAGGGAATATGTGTATGTACATGTATGTATTATAGAGAGAGAGAGAGAGAAAGTCCTGGAGGACTGGGAGATGTATGTACAGAGAGGTTTGTGATTGGGGACATGTCGTTTTGAGATTTTAATACTTTGCACCTCAGGTAAGAGCCTGCTTTTCTTCTTTTAGATGGGACAGGAACAGACATTTGGAATCCTTAACGTGCTGGAATTTTCTAGGTATGTTTCTCTTTCATGCAGTTGAAATAAAACTTCCATATATATTTAACAACATCATCATGGTGTTTGCAAGATTGTATAACATGATTAAATACAGTACCTAAGTATTAAGTTTATTAAATATATCTCCACAAGCCCTCTCCTCTCTGGAACTTGTGACTTTCATTAAAGAAAGTAAAGTAGATCATTTTTCTTTTTTTTTTTTTTTCTCCCAAATGAAACCTTATGCTTCCATATCCTCCTCTTTAGATTTCCAGACCTGCTGTTCTGGCATCGGCAGCTGCAGACATGTCTGCATAGTTTGGAGTATGTGATAGGGCCCTATTTCTGTTGGCCTTTCTTATGTCCCGTGAGGTCCTGCCTCGGGCTCCCTGTGAGCGCTCTCATGCCCAGCCTGGGAAACTGACGAGCAGCAGCTGATAAGATCGGTCCATCCCGTCAGAGACTTTGTCCGAATTGGGCAGTTCTCCTGTATATATTCCAGCTCATTCTTCCCCAGTATGGTTTATTTAATTTAAGACCCAGGAATATTTGTTGAATAATTGGCTTCCCTTGTTATTAAAAAAATTCTTAATGATTTGTATCTTTTCTTAACATTGAACTCAGTGTCAGTACTACAGCAAGGTTCTGTTGCTACCTCAAAATTATGTTTTCCCATTAGTAAAAGTGGGGTTTTCCAATAACCTTTGTTAGACGATTCCCACATTTCCTCTGTCGGCTTTAAAGCTGTTTGAAAAAGATCAATTTTTAACCCTCTTGAGGGAAATGCTTTCTAGCCCTCGTCTTTGGTTTTAGGACTGCAAACTTGAGCTTTGGTGGTTCAAGAGCCCTTGAGGATGGGCTTTTAGAGGGAAAGAAGGATGGTTGATAACAGTAGTGGTTCATATAGGGGAGTAGGGGCAGTGTCCCTGTTTGCAGAGGTAAGGAACACACTAAACGTTGCTTCAGACTTTTGTGTCCCATCTCTTCTGGATGTCCTGGAGACCATGTTATTATGTGACTGTGGTAACTGGGACCAGCAGTTATTACAGGGATAAGGAGGAGAAAAGGGAATTGGGTTAAAACAGGTGACTACGGATAGAGACATGATACAGTAAAAACTTTCTGGGGGAATACTAGGGAGTTAAAAGGTTGTTTGTAGTTACAGCTGTGGTTCTATTTCATTGTAGTTGACTCCTCTCTTTCCAGATGCCACTGAATCCTAACAATACTCAGTACTTGGTGGCGGCCTTGCTTTATACATTTAGAAACTGAGATGCTGGGTTAGCAACTTTGCTGAGAGAGAATTCAGATCTCGGTCAGACAGAGTGCTGTCGGTTAGGATGTGGGGATTTACACAAAGCTGGGAAAGAATATCCTTCAGTCTTAGGAGCTAAGAGTCCATTGGGAATCCTCTTATGGGGTGGGCAGTCTGGGGCCCACTGTGGTTGGGATGTGTTTCAGGAGGATGAAATGTCTGCAAAAGGCGTGGGACAGAAGGTGTAGAGAAAGAGCATGCTGTGTCTTCTGGTGTGTGGGAGGCCTGCAAGTGCATGGGAGGACTCGTAGGGGATGAGGCCTGGCTGCAGAGATGTGTGGAGGTCAGTAAGAACTGGAATCTGTAGGCAGTGGGGAGTCATTGAAGATTCTATGAGTGAGCATGGGTTGTTATGAAAGAAGAGTGCAGAAGTGTCCATGGTGGAGAGGGGAGGGCAGTAATAAGGCACACCTCAGTGCTGAGTCCGGAGTGAGTGTTCTATGAATTTCTAATTTTTTTCTACTCCAGTTAACAGAAGACACAAGGGGATTTTGGACTAAGTGGATTTATAGTGAAGCTTCCCCTCTGCTCCTTACTGGGCGGATTACTAAAATTTTGAGCTATAAAATAACACTTTTACAGAGTATTATAAGGAGTGAGTTAAATGTGCATAATAGAGGGTCAAATAGTCCATTTCTGTTCTCCTGCTATAAATAGCTATGCCAGGGAGTTTCCATGGGAGGGAAAAATAGGCTTATGTCCATTATATATAAATAAAAAGAGTAGGCAATATCCAGTTAAAGCCCAGCTCTGAAGAAAAAGGTAAGGAAAATGGAGCTTTGCCATTTTTAGGGCTCTCAGATCATCTTTTGATTTGTTGGGTGCTTAATCATGGGGCATGTGTCCTATCATTACAGACCAATGTTGACTGACTATCTCTCTCTTTTCTTACTCCCAAAGTGACAGAAAAAGAATGTCTGTGATTGTTCGGACTCCTTCCGGCCAACTGCGGCTCTACTGTAAGGGGGCTGTAAGTACTGGCTAGGTACTTGTGGGGCGCCCTCGGCAGCTCCGGTGTTCTGCGGGCTGTTGTCCCCATCCTGCCCTGAGAGTTTACTCAAGGTCGAAGGGCTCTTTCGGATTGATCTTAAAATTGACCTGGTAGTAAAAGTCCTCTGAAGATCGTGGTGGTTCAGGCCAGCATGACAGTGGCGGCCTACGGAAAGCTTGCTTTTAGCCAGCAGTTGGTTTCAGAAACAGCAGTTTGCTGTGTCGTGCGGAATCCTTGCTGCATGACTTCTGAGTCTCGTTTACCGCTAGTGGGTTCTGACTTTGGGAAGATCGAATGATTCACATGGACCTGTGATAATCTTTTCAGTACCCTGAGATGGTGCATGTGCGCATGTGTGTGTGCACGTGTTCACTAGCAGCTTTTCTTAGTTGTTGTGGTTTGTCATCACTTCAGCGGTTGGAAGCGGTTGGTCTGAGCTGTGTTCTTCAGTGTGTCTTAACTAAACTGGGTTCGGTGCCTCATGGGCTGTGCACCTCCTGGCCAGGGGCTCCTGCAGGGTCAGGAGGCAAGAGTGTATTTGAGCAATTTAGGATGTGCCTGTTACCCTTTCCACTTCTGCATAAAGGTATTATAAATGTGGGCATGTATTTTGCAAATTTGTATAAATATAGGCACCATTGTCCCTGATAATTCTCTTGACACTTTTGGTTCTCCCCAAAAAGTGTTTGTTTGGACACATTCATACCCGATTCGTTTTCCAAAGCTCATGACTTACTCTGGCCAATACTATTTATGCTTGCCACTCAAGTATTCTCATACACACTGGATAAGCATCATTAAAACAAAGTTAGGTTTAGAATGCAGACTGGAAGGTTTATTTAAAGGATAGCCAGTCACAGTGTTTCTCTATTTTAAAGGATAATGTCATTTTTGAGAGACTCTCAAAAGATTCAAAATACATGGAGGAAACGCTGTGCCATCTGGAATATTTTGCCACGGAAGGTAAGTGAAATTTGGAAATGTTGTTTTTAACCGTCGAAGTTGTATTTTCATGTGTTTGTGGCTGATGCTTCAGGGAAGCAGTTGTTTTCTGAATGAACAGTGTGTGTTTCGTGCAGCCCTTGGCTTCCTCATAGGATATACTTTCCTAGTGCCCCCCCCAACGCCCCTCCCACCGTGTTTTGTGCCTATGACAGTGACAGGATGTGTGCCAGAGTCCACACTCAGCCGACTCCTCACCAGGAGTACGGGCGGAACAGGCAGGCTAGCTCATGACCCGTACCATCATTTTGCAGTTATTGTTCCCCTTCTCAGGAAACTCATGAGGTTATTATCCCTGTCCTTCTTTTGTTATCCCTATGACACTGCCTTACCATGAACAATAATTTGTGGAGTCCACAGAGACTAAGAAAGGAGTTCTCTGAAAGGCCTCAAATAACACTGATGTCAGGGTTTCCAGAAAGGGGACGTGATGAAAGCTGGAGCCTGGCCAGAGTGCCGACTGCCGCTTTTTCACCTTCCTGCATCCCTAGGGCCATGCGTGTGTGTGTGTGTGTGTGTGTGCGCGCGCGCACACATGTGTACCTGCTGGAAAGCCCAGGTCGTCCACATGATGGCCCACTGGGCTTTTATTGCCATCTCGAAATGTACCCAGTGCCCCCTCTACTTGCTGGTGCCTGTTCCTTGTACATGCGCATGGGGGCCATGCCCAGCTCCTGTGTTTCTCTCTGTGGGGAGTTCACTCTGTGGCTTCCACGTACTCTCAGATTTATACACACAGTGGTTTACAGCAAAATGTGCTGGAGTTGTTCTCCAAGTGCCCTTTTTAGATGCATGAAAGTTGAATTAGAGTGACCCAAAAAGCAGACAGTTTCTTTAATTTTTTTGAGCATGCTGTTTGAAAATGCACCACATGATTTCACCTGGGAGGGAGGGTATCCTGCTTGCTTGGGTCTCTGGATACACTGGGGCTGTTTTGCAGGCTTGAGGACTCTGTGTGTGGCTTATGCCGACCTCTCTGAGCATGAGTATGAGGAGTGGCTGAAAGTCTATCAGGAAGCCAGCACGATACTGAAAGACCGAGCTCAGCGGTTGGAAGAGTGCTATGAGATCATAGAGAAGGTAACTACCGGCGAGGCAGCTGTTGCATGCCCAATGGGGGGCTCCACCGAGCAGAGAACAGTCTTTGGACAGGAACTGTTTCACTCTATAGCCATGTACCCTCTTCCTGTATGAATCTCAACCATTATTAGCTTTTAACGAGGTCTTTTTTTGCTTTAAGAAACACTTAGTTTGGGGCGCCTGGGTGGCTCAGTGGGTTAAGCCTCTGCCTTCGGCTCAGGTCATGATCTCAGGCTCCTGGGATCGAGTCCCGCATCGGGCTCTCTCTCTGCTCGGCAGGGAGCCTGCTTCCCTCTCTTTCTCTGCCTGCCTCTCCATCTACTTGTGATTTCTCTCTGTCAAAATAAATAAATAAAATCTTTAAAAAAAAAAAAAAAGAAACAGTTTTTATGGGCTACCTGGAAGCTGGAACCACCTTTAGCTAAAGCATTAATGGTATCTTACGAAGTATCAGGTCAAAGACAGTGTCAATGACTCTCAGGGTTTACTTAAGATTAGCCTTCATGAGATCGCTCACCTTACTGAGTTACAGGAGCATTCAGTATGTGTCGGCTGCTTGGACTTTGTTCATTCTAAGCATTTTCACACTTACTCTAATAGTAGCTACCTTTGCTGTTGCTACTCCGTATTGCCCACTCTGCCTTTTGTTGCTGTGCCGGGCCTTTGCAGTTTATCCAAAGCCTTATGTAGCTTTCTAGGTAATTGAATTCCCTCAAATCTGGCAGCTGGATTTCACCTTTTTTCTGGTTCATGTCTGCAACCATTGGCCCATTCTTTTTTTGGTTCCTCGAAACCTGAAATCATTAGCTTTTCTCATTCTGTGTGTGTGTGTGTGTGTGTGTGTGTGTGTTTAATAACTCTTTGCTTTTATTAATAGTCCATTGTTGTTTGGGTTTTATATTTACTTGTCACTTTAATGGAATTTGATTGGAGTAGAACGGAATTCAAGTGTTTATTTGCTCTGCTTTACTAGAAATAAGCAAAATTACTTTTAGAATCAGAAAACGATTGCATAGATGATGGGCCTGTGTGGCACCAAGCAGTGGTAGTTCTGTTTTCCCACAGTTGGGTAATCAAGCTATGGCGCCCTATCCTGGGTGGGGCCTCAGGGGGCCTCAGGGGAGGTAGGTGCTGTGTGCAGGGGCTCTGGAATCTGCCGGGCCAGCAGGCAAGGTACGGGCTGCCAAGGACCCTCCACCTGCCCATGCATCCACATCCATCCTCACTGTGAGCTGGTCTCCGTGGGCCTGGAAGAAGTTTAATAGGGGCAACATTTGATAGTCCCTCAGTCTTTTTTTTTTTTATTTTTTAAATAGTTCCTCAATCTTAAGATACTTCGATATTCTCATCTCTGGCTGTTGAAATGTTAGCATCAGCTGTCCCTTAGTCTTGTGTCTCAGATGAGTGTTATCATCTAGAATCAGTTTTTCTCCTGTGTTAACTGTAACATAATATGTATGTTACCTATCAGTGGGGTGAGAGGGGAAGTCTCACCTCCTGTGAATATCTTCAGGTTATCTTGCCCATATGCTTTACTGCTAGGTGACTTCTACTCTAACATGCCCATGGTCCAAGAAATAAATGATGAATGCTGGGTTGCCTATGTGTTTCGGGTAGTTCTAATATTGCAGATAGTTTTAGAATGCTGCACATCAAGAGATCACTAATTACCTGCAAGCAAAGGTTTAGTGCAGAGGAAATAAGAGAACTGTTGGACCATTTTGGCTGCCTTTTGGGGTCAGTTTTGTCCTTGATGTTGCTCTTAAGTATGTACCAGTCTGTAATCGAAATTCTTTTTCAATCTAGAATTTACTGTTACTTGGAGCCACAGCCATAGAAGACCGCCTTCAGGCAGGCGTTCCAGAAACCATAGCAACTCTACTGAAGGCAGAAATTAAAATCTGGGTGTTGACAGGAGATAAACAAGAAACTGCAATTAATATAGGTAATTAATTTTAAAATTTCCTGATGTTGGTTTTGTATTGTTTTTAAAGTGTCTGGTAGAAGTGCCTGAGGCTTCCTCAAATCCATTGACAGATGATGTTTTAAGGCCAAGAAAAGTTTACCTAAATCAAATGAGGATGCTTTTGTGAGAGTTATCTGTCTGGGATGAACATTAAAACTCTATCTCTCTGAATTGTATTAAACACACTTATATAAGATACAGAATTCAAGACTTGACAAATTTTTCTTACTGTTTTCCTCACAAAATTGTAGTCTGAGACTACGATCATCTTTTCACTAAGTTTAATATGCATTATAATTTTAAATAATTATAGCTACTTGAATGATTTTTACCAACTACTGGATCTTCTAAGAGTGTGTCTCTTCCTTTCCCTTCCCTGTCTGGGTTTGTAAACTCTTTGCTTGCTAAACATCATGGAAATGAAAACTGGGGAAAGGGAATTTTAAGTCCAGATAACTTACAGGAATGTTAAAGAGGCACATTTTGAGTTTGAAAGGAGTTGAAATGACCAATTTTAGAAGATCTGATTTTGGTCATTGCAGTTGCTTTCAAGTTACCTGGTGCTTCTAGCCCCATTACAGCGTAAGAAGCCCCGGTGCATATGTGACCAAATGAGTGTGTAAGGACCGCATGACTTATAACATATTTACAGAAGTAGACCGTGTCACAACTCCCTGCAGAAAGAACACACTGGAACCTCCAAATTTAAGTGACTCGTGCCCTATTGGGAGCAGTCTCCTTGGAATATTATTAGTTGAATCCAGAAGTACCCCTTTCCTTAAGCCTTCTCTTTTGAAGTGGCCCGGGCTCTCAGATAACCTCCATAGTAGACTGATACCTCCTCTCTGCAGTGAATGTTGTTTTTGGTTTAATAGGTAAAAGTCATTTAATCATTTTTTTGGCAAGGTTGTAGCTAGTCACTTGCAATCTGGGCTCCCACACGAGTGCAGTCAAAGTCATAGGTGAATGACATGTGACTCATGAGCAGTCTTGGAAGCTCAGGTACAGACTTTGTCTATGGATTTGTGTTGTCTTCCAAATGCACGTTTCTGGACAAAAGTGAACAGTGTTTCTGTGTGGATCCCTCACTACTGCTGGGAAATAAAAACCCAGAGTGTACAGCCTTTTAGTGATGTCAGCAATATTTTGTAAAATGAGGGTAAACACCTGCTTTTGGTACACTGTCTCTCGAGGTCTCTTTCTATGTATGTTGTTCCTTCAGGTATGATTTCTCATGTAAATTTGGGCTAAAACACCTGCTACTGATAATGTGACTCCTGTGATTCATCTAGAGCACAGAAAGTTGACTCTTGTCCTGAAATGCTGATAGGTTAGGGAATGCTTTCTGCTCACTTAGAGGAATGTCAAAGAAGTGAGTAACCCCTCAAGTTAAGATTGCACGATAATGATAAGATCTGGAAAATAGAGCTTGAGGGTTCCTGCTGGACTATTGACCTTTTTATGCTACTAGCCCCGGACAACTTCCTTAAGTGCTTTCTGGTGTTTGCTGTACGAAGCGGGTGTGACTTTGCTGGCATTGCGCTAGCTGGAAAAGGGCCGCTGTCCTTCTGATGACATCTCCACCAGATCACCCTGCCCTTGGGCAGCACACGCAACCCTCTTTGTGCTTGTTCCTTTGTCATACCTGAGCATGTCAGGGTCTGGAGGAGTTTGGAATAAACACAAATGAGGCCTTGAAAATCAACCCAGAAAACACAAATGGGTTATAATTCATAAAGGAAGGAAAGCTTGACCTGAATGTCGTGAGGCATCTCCGAGCCTTACAGAAAAACTGATGCCTGCCCGAAGAGTTTGTAAAAGTGATGGTTATATTATTTTGTGCTTTTTTTTTTCAAAGAGAGTATAGAAACATGTGTAGTTTTGGTACCAGAAGCATTTGTTGCCATTAGATATTTTTAAATTGATCTTTCTTAGCAAGACTCTGCAAGACCACAGTGAGATATTGCTTCCTGCTTATATATAAGCTGATGACTTTGCTGATGTCTTGTCTTCTGAAGGCTTTTTTCTACTCCCATTTCTTTTCCTAGTATATCAGAATTCAAACATATCTTTGGTGTTATTAAGTATGCAGCCAGCAGCCAGGGAACTGATATTCTTTGAAAGAGCTCTGTCTGAATTACTTTTTCACTTTGCCTTCAGAATTTATTGGTAATCCTGAGCAGTGTCATGGGCTTAAATGCCATTTTCCAATTTAGGCTATCTCTTGAGCCTGTAAATGATTCACAAGGCTCAGCAAAGGGTCGATGTCGGAACATTGTATCAGACTTGTCCATGCCAGACCACAGGTGACAGCTATAAGCAGCATGAAGTCGTGTCCCAATTCAGTATGAATTGTACGCCTGTTTACTTGTGCTGGGTTCCACATCCCCCCAGAAATCTGAGCCATTACTGATCCATCTTCCATAATGCGACATAGTCTGTCCATGGTAGTGCATTCTGTGTGCATTTTTTGGGCACCCGGAAGATATGCGGGAAGAAGATCAGGGGTCCAGCAGTTCTATGTCTCTGTGGAGGAAGGACAAGAGAGCAAACGAATGGAATGTCTGCTGAGTGCAGCAGTCTGCTAGGAGTGCCTTCTGAATTCTGTCTTCAGTCTCTACATATGAATGGTCTTACCGCTGAAGGGGGAAATTCAGTGTTTATGAAGGTTAGGTTCTTTTTCGTGACCAAGCTGGCTTGAGGTCCTAGGGCTCTTCACTCCTGGTGCAGAGCTCTCTTTAAACAGATTCACAAAGTTTTCATAAAACTGTTGTCTGAAATTTGAAGAGTAGGGGACAGTGGTCCTGTGTTCCAGTCATTCCAGGATGCACATTGTTGTCCTGTGTCAATGTCCCTGAAATTGAGATGTCTTATAACTATTGACTCTTACAACTATTGACTCTTACCACTAATCATATGGTCTTAGTGGACTTATGGTAAGAGTTCACCTTTGGAGCCAACAGTTGGTATGTGGGGTTGTTGGCTCTCCTCAGCATTGGGTTTATTTATCATAGAAGTGCTTGTAAGGGATACTTGGGTGGCTCAGTCAGTTAAGTGTCTGCCTTCGGCTCAGGTCACGATTTTAGGGTCTTGGGATCGAGTCCCTCATGGGGCTCCCTGCTCAGCAGAGAGCCTGCTTTTCCCTCTGCCTGCTGCTTCAATTGATTGTGTTGTCTCTCTTGTGCTCTCTCTCTCTCTCTGTGACAAATAAATAAATAAAATCTTAAAAAAGGAAGCATTTGTAAAATGTAACTTTTAGTTCATAACTTGCAAACATTTAGTCAAATTAAGTTCTAGAATATTTGTGTCTCTTAGGAGCCAATGAGTACCATATAGACCGTCTTCTTGCCTGTGGGTTTTAGGTGGTTGGGAACTGGCATGCTGCCAGAATCCTAGTGTGCTGGGCTTGAATTTATGCTAACTAAATAAATTTAGTTTATAAATTTCAAGGAGTTGGCAATTTTCTTAACTTAAAGATTTGGCATCCCTTAGTCTAAAGTGAAATTTCAGATGTAGTCTTTGTGAGTCATGTTATTTCCTTATTACCACTGGGTAGACATCTATTAAATAGGTAGACAGCAGATATGAAGTCTACAGAATCTATAATTTTTTTTTCTAATGTATGTAGGATGAGTGAGAACAAAAGCCATTTTGAAGTCATTAAGTGGGAAAGAGCTTTCCTTGAACCATTTCTAAATTGTTGTGACTCATCATTTAATACTTATAAACCACTTCTTAAATTTTAGAAGTTTAATTTTTAAAAAATGAGTAAATATGGTGCCTGCTCCTATTAGTGCCTATAGTTTGTCTTGCGTGTTGAAAGGAAGACCAAATTCTATATTCATTGAAGCTGGGACATTGTTTGGTGGTTGTCTCAACTTGAGTATTGTTTTATTTTTATTATTATTATTATTTTTTAATATTTTATTTATTTATTTGACAGAGAGAAATCACAAGTAGATGGAGAGGCAGGCAGAGAGAGAGAGAGAGGGAAGCAGGCTCCCTGCTGAGCAGAGAGCCCGACACGGGACTCGATCCCAGGACCCTGAGATCATGACCTGAGCCGAAGGCAGCGGCTTAACCCACTGAGCCACCCAGGCGCCCTTGAGTGTTGTTTTAAACAAAAAAAGTCAGACACAGTATTTCTTGATTACCTGCAGCTGGCTACTCGAGGCACAGGGAACTCAACATTCCTTCCCTGACTGGGGCATTAGTTAATTCTGAGACAAAGCAGAGGGTGACATAGATGAAAAAGTATTAATTGTGCAGGATAGATAGTAAGTATGACTGGTGTTCATAATAGATACTGAATTAATGTTAGCTAGAATTGAGTCCTCTCTGTCAGTTTTTTTAATAACTGATTCCTTGGAGATAGCCACCCTCCCTTTTAAAAGATAGAACCGAGGCACAGACTCCCATGCAATTCAGTGTAGGTCACAGAGACTATGAAGGTGCCAAAAATCTGGGCATGTACATGTGACAGTTGATATTCATTTCCTTGAAGGAAAAATATCTGAGTCAAAAAAGACCAGGGAAGCTTCTTGGATGACATAGGTTTAGAAGTGGGGCCTTTGAGAATTTGTTTAAAAATAAAAGAGAAAGGCATAAGGAGGGCACGTGATGTGATAATGAATTACTGATAAATTACTGAACTCTACCTCTGAAACTGATAATGTACTGTATGTTGGCTAATTGAATTTAAAAAAAAAAAAAGTCTGAGCAGCCCAGTTTGATGGGGGGAATGGTTTCGTGAGGCAAGACTGAAGCCATGTTCTCTTACATGTGACAGAGCCTTCCTGATAAGGATCTGGAGGGAAAGGTGCACAGGTGTGTGGTTCTGTGGACATGTCCTTAGCTTCCTGGTTCTCTGGATGATGAAAGACTTTGTACTGAGCCTCTTTGACCCCATCTGGAATAGATTAAGAATACTGTTTTTCATTATCCATTCTTGATGTTTGGCAGTATGTTTCATATACTCATACGCAAATATTGATCAGACTCTCTCTCAAAATATTTAGGACCAACACACTTACTGAGGGTTTGGAACCATGCCGAATCCTAGTGATGGGTAGCTTTATTAATATGATCCTAAGATACATGGTTAGTAAGGATATACTGTCCCTAACCCTTCCAGAGATGTCTCCCGAGAAATCTGGATTTGGGTACCCTTGACAATGTGAGCTTATCTCAAAAGAGAGGTAGAATGATGCCAAGGTCTGAGAGACTTGGTTTGGTGATAATTTCTGGCATGGATAATTATTTTCTTAAAATCATGCTCTAAGTACCGTAGAGTCTGTAATATTTTGATTTCTTTGTATGTTGATTATACTCAGGTAGTAGAAAGACTGAATGTTTTTGTAGTGTGCTGTTAATTTCAGGTGTAATAAAAAGTGAAATCCCAGAGGTTCTCTCCTCAGTGATTTTATGGTCGTTTTGTTAGATTGCAAGATTAAAGAACTAGACCTTAATTTACAAGCGTGGATTGACATTTCATACCTGGCTCTTCTCCAAGAGTTGATCTCATTTTATCCACAAACATTAGAAATCAAGCACGCCAAACTGGAGGTGACATAATTTAATTTGCCACATTCGCTAAGTCACAATTAACTGTGTTAAACTTCTATGCTCTGTACAGTGCAGGTGTTCTGTGTGATAATTCTCTAAGCAGAATCTCACTTCATTTTCCTAATTAAAAAACAAACAAATAACAAAACCATTTCCAGAAACCTTTAGTTTTGTATTTTGAAATTCATGGAATTGTCAGTGGTTTTATTTCTTGCTCTCTCCCTGCAATGGCTAAAAAAAATACTAAGAGTTTTTCCGTACTATCTTTGTGTAGCTTCAGTTGTCAAGAAGCATTTTGCTTAAACTGAATAATATAAAATAAAGCAGCAAGCTAGGGCTTAAAAATTATAGCTAGCTTCTGCAGCTGTTGTTCAAATCAAAAACTACCAGCAAATCCTTTTGCATTAGTTATACTAAATTTGTAACAGTCTATGTTGCATGAAGTTGCTGGAGGTCTCTGGGGATATAAAGAAAGAGCAAGCCTCCCATAGTGGGAAATAATTACAGTTGCAACATCCCCTTTTGTAAATGAAAATAAAGTGTAGACCTCTCTTCTGGACCTGATCTAAGAATTTAAAGGAAAGAAGAATACACTTGTAAAATTTTAATGGGAAACAAAGACTTTAATTTTGTCAATCTAATCAGGCAGAACTTTGAATGGCATTCTGGGAAAGTCCTAGTTTTACTCATCATTATTGTTAAAATATGAACTTGAACAAGTTTGAAAACATAGAAAATTGTTTCGTGTTTCTTCCCCCCCCCCTTTTTTTTTTGTTTTGTTTTTTGGTCTTAAAGGTTAAACAGGTATTTGCCCATGTGTTATTATGATTTTAAATTATTCAGTTTGTTCTAGTTTCTAAAATAATACATAGTTGTTTTAGCAAGCAAAAAATCTCATTCCCTTGAGGTAACTATTATTAACGGACTGGACGGTATCTTTATGGTATTGCTTTTAAAAATATTTGGATTGAAAGCTGTAAGTTTATGCTTCAAGACTTGTGTTCTGAAGTGATCTACAAAATGTTCTGAAATGACAATTGTTAGTGAAGGATATAATTTGTACATTCAAATATTTATTGTCTCCTTCCTAGACAACAACAAGAAAACAGGGTTTTTCTTAGTCTTAACTTTTGTGTGTTTTGAAGTCTATTTGGTGCCTTTTAACAGGGTTTCCTTAGCATGGGGTTAGAGGAGGACGGGTTGGGTGGGGTTGGGAAGCCCTGCTGAGTAGAATTGTCACATAAATGCAGTAGTTCTAAGACTTGCCCACTAGTTAAATGCCTGTCTCCTTGTCCACTTAAATATAGCATCTCTAAGGGATATTTTAGCTCTTCTGTGGAGGAGAGTCCAGCTTCCTTCTTGCTTTATGAACAGCTTTGGTTAAGCCCCTTCCTTGAGACTTATGCAGGTACTTGCTTGAAGGTTGTAATTCCCCAGCTGATGATTTGTTTCATGTTTCTGTGATCATTAATCCTTTATCTTCAGATGCTGAGGAAAAAGAAACAATTTTCTAGGTGGAAGGATTATTTTCTTACCTTTTTTCAATAAGATAAATTGAGATTGGAGATTGGTGAAAAGTGCCAACTCTCTCAGGGGGCACTGAGATGGTGGAGGGTAGCTTGAAAGGAACCTTTCCTTTCCTTGAAAGGAAAGAGTAGAGTCCTGATGGACCTTCAGGGTCTTAGGATTTGCTGGAACTGATCTTCCTCAGAGTGTGTGGATTTGAGGGGAGCGGAGTGTGGGCTCTCCTCCTGGTCTGTGGTGTCACTTAGTGTCTCCAGATGTTTTGGTGTGGACTCCAAAGCCTGAGTAGGAAAGTGGTTCAGAGAAAACATGTTCATTTTCTGGGAAGAAGGGTAGAGGAGTATCTTGCTTAGCCTGTAGCGATAACTATTTTAAAATGAGATGGAGATTATTGATCAGAGTCGATTTTGGAAGACATACTTTTGTTCTAAACAAACTTTTTTTTTTTTTAAACTCAGGTTTAATTCTTGAAATGGGGATTGCTTTGAACTTGGATAGGAAAAGTGATTCCCTCGACATATGACAGTACTCCTTTGAAATCTGTTGTGAGAATTACCCACTTTTTTTTTTTAAAGATTTATTTATTTATTTGACAGAGCGAGAGAGATCACAAGTAGGCAGAGAGGCAGGCAGAGTGGGGGAAGCAGGCTCCCCGCGGAACAGAGAGCCCCACACGGGGCTCAATCCCAGGACCCTGAGACCATGACTCGAGCTGAAGGCAGAGGTTTAACCCACTGAGCCACCCAGGCGCCCCGAATTGCCCACTTCTTAAACAAAGAAATGAAGGATTTTGCTAGTAGAGTAGGCTCATTTACGCCGATTTTGAAACGCCGATTTTGAAACCATCAGATTCCATGTGTTGCCCTAAAGTGTTAGCTATTTTTAAAAGCTAATGCAAGGCTTTTCCTGATGTTCTACAAGCATGAAGAAAAACCCATGGAAAATTGACCAATATTTAGCCATTAGGTTTGAAGACCTTCCCAACCAGTCCATTCAGGCTGTCTGCAAGAATCAAAATCTGCTTAAATTAGAACCTACTTTTCCTGCCCTCGCATGCTTGTCCAATTCCTCTGTCTTTCCCAATAGGCTTAAAAAGATAATACGGAAGGCATAAGAAGGGAGACTGAATTTAAATAGCTACTGGAAAGCAATGAGTTCATGGAAGGGATGGTAAACTCACTTGTGTTGCACTTTCCTCTGCTCTAGGATATTCTTGCCGGTTGGTATCACAGAATATGGCCCTTATCCTGTTGAAGGAAGATTCTTTGGATGTAAGTAGTTTTTCAAAAGTTGTATTTGTTATTATGGTATTAAACTTTTTATTTATTTTTACTATAACCAATAATGAATGAGTTTTTTTTAACTAAAAAACAATTCTAAAACTGTCCTGTGTATTTTCTTATTTATGAACAGATGTCATAAATTCCTATCTTTAAACACCAAAGTAGTAAATTTGGAGCAGTGCTTCATACTTTCCTTTGTTTATCTAGAATTGTGCATTTAAAATGTTAATGGGGCCATTTTGATTTGCTAAGTGGTGATGGTTCACTCCAGAGTAGATTAATAAGGAGACTAGGAGGATTTTTCTTTCTAGCACAAACTTTAACATAAGGATGATATTCAAGTGTCAGGAGTTGTTTGAATTTCTACAGGAATAGGCTCATGGAGGATTGAACAGCATGGCTCTCTGATCATTTTATAGACCTGTGCCCATGCATTCAGTGGCCTAAAGCCTCTGAGGAGACCAGGGTTGGGAACTGATGTGAGGTTAACCAGTGACCTGGGAAGTAGTCTAATGGGAAGCTGTCAGGTGAGCAATGAGATTCCATTCGTCAGGACTTGTAACAAGGACTTGTTATTGCTCAGAACCGAAGCCTACCCTTCACGCACTATATTTAAAGCTCCTTGTAGGAGCAGATGCCAGCCTTAGGAGAAGGGATGAGATATGGTACAGAGACATTTGTACTTGTAGATCAGGCAGGCCCTGAGTCCTCTTGAGAAGGCCTGCACATACTCCACCTCTTCATGACTCCCAAGGCAGGAGTCAGGGGTGAGTCTGTATGCCTCCAAGGCACCATTGCAAGATGCTGCTCCAGGGCTTGGGAGCATCCCCCTTGGATGCACTCCCAGCCCGTGAGCACACCCAGAATGTCTATGCCAGAGGCTCCCTGGTTTGCTGATGATCTTCTAGACCCAGAGCATCCACAGCCTTAAACTAAGCCTCTTATGTGGTGATACCTCAGAAGTGAGGCTATATTTTCTCTTTATGCCGGGTATTCTCTAGAATCGGGAGATGGGCTTTGACTCTGCACAGCAGTCTAAAGCCGTAAGTACAAGCTGGGACTTTTGGGTGACTTAGACCATGGCGTGATTTGTGAAGCCAAACAAGTTTCACAGAGTGTGCCTGGCTTCCCTTGGCAACATTTTAAGAATTCTTCTTCCTAACCAGTGTTGAACATCCTCTTTTAGTGCAGTGACTTTCATGTACTCAGTGTCTGTTGAATGGAGGTGCAATTTCTATGGACCTTTTTTGATCCATACTCCAAGGGATGTTCCATATTTCTGACTAGAGTCCTTTCTCCTTGTTCCCCTCCCCCACCCCTTTCACCTTCTTCCCCCTCATTCTTTAGTTGGGTTGAAGGCATTCCTATTCTCAAAATATTTCATTTGGTAGGTGTGGAATAAAAGCAGAGTCCAAGGGAAATAAATCAGGACTAGAGTAGATCCCTGTGGAGCTCCCCAGTTGAGCTTTTCAGGTTGCAGAGCTCTGAGGTTGAAGCAGACAAGAGAGGAACAAAGGGCAAGGCCCCAGAATTAAAAACATTGGGTCTAGCTTCCCTTACTTCATGCCACATGTAAGTGGAAGCTCATCCCATTCACTTCACTTCTTAAAAGGATCCTAGTCCTGAATTGCCTATTGTCCAGTGTTTCATATTTTTGTTTCCAATTTTCTAGTTGTTTACAAGTCTGGTGTCTATTACTTTATGATACCTAGAAGCAGAATTTGATTGATGTAATTCTGCCTCTGTAAGGTCATCTTTGAGAAATACTAATTTCAAGTTTATGGGTCTGCACCACTTGGATTTGTCTTTCCTGCTCCTAGAGCTTGGCCAGTTGTTCCTGATTTTGAGAACTTTTGGGAAACAACTGGTTCAGGAGAAAAAGAAGAGGAGAGTGTTGATATGACCGCTCGGTTCTAGGGAAGAAGCAAGAGGATGGTTGGAAAATCAAAGAAAGAATATCATAGATGATAATTTAAATAATGTTTTGGTACTGCTTATCATGGACAACTAGCATTTTCCACCCCCACTGGTGATAAGATCATCATCACTACCTTGAAACCCAAGCAAGTGAAATAATTAATCCCAGATTCCCATCTTTGGACTGTTTCTTAGAACTGCTTCTGATACGTAATACAGGAATAGTCAGGATTCAGTGCAGGAAATTGTGACAGCCAGGTCTATCAGAAGATAAATATCCCACATATCAGTTGAACAGAGTGATTTTAATAAAATTGTGAATTAAGTGTGGAGTTGTTAGATAGCAAAAAGTATAAAAAGAGGATTCTAGGACAAGAAACAACCCTTAGGAAAAGTCAGAGTCAGCACTTTGTGCAAATGAAGCTCTCTTGAACACCACCACCCCCTTCATTTCCACATTGCCCACAGCTGCTTTCATACTGCACTGGTAGAGTCAATGAGTTAGAGACCACATTGGAGACTTTGGGCACCTAAATCCTAGAGTATTTGCTGTCTTGTCCTTTCTGGAATTTCTCACCTGTCCTAAGGTTCCTTGTGGAAACTGAAGGAAGCAGTGACCCCTCCTAGGCCTGAGGGAACACAGGCGAAAAGATTGGAATTATTAATACTTTCAAACTTCAGAGAGGGGGCTCTCAGAGCTGATCCTTGGATGTCTGAAGAGGGGCAGATGCCTGGCTGGTCTAGTGTCTCTGCCTTTGGGGTAGAAGACAATGAAGATAGTTTTCCAAGTGTTGGCGAAATCCGAAACCTGGCTTCACCTTCTGCTGTTGGAAGAAGCTGTGCTTGCCAGGATGGAGAAGCAACTCTCAAGGGAATTGCAGGCAGACAGGAAACCCACAGGAGACTGGCAGGAAGGAGCAAGCTCTGGCCAGATTGGCAGTCTCTCTCCTCTCCTCTTGCACCACCTGCTGGCCAAGTCTTGCATGGAGCCCTTTGGCAAAAAAGTATGGTTTGTAGAGTTCCTGTTCCAGGATTCCAAACTACAGGTAGCAGGGAAGCCTTGAGGCTGAGAGTTGTTGACTAAGTTACTGGCACAGAACCTGAGTTCAAGTATAAAGAAAGTTAAAACAGTAAATTAGATGCTCGCAAAATTACTGGAAAAGCTGAAGGAGCAGACGTCTGCATGTCCTAGGTGGGTTTCCATTTCATGCATCCTGTGTTGATGTCAATGCTTATGCATATGTGTTTATGTTTATGCATCCATGTTTACTGTCAAGGTCAGGACACTGTTCTTGCTATCCCAGGAGACTTGAGGAAGTCACTGCTCAGCTTCCAACTTCTAGCTTCCTATACCTATGAAGCTGGGACGACGTTGTAGAATTTGGAATACTTCCTCTGAAGAAAGGGAATCGCTCTCTTCTTTCTGTCTTCCAAATCTTACATAAATGTGTCTCATTGAAAGAATCCACCCTGAATCCTGTTAGTAAGGGAGTTTGGGAAATGCTGTTTTAGCTTTGCGGGCCTTTTCATATATAGAGAAGAATGTAGAAGAGGTTGGAAATAGATAGAATCCATCAGCAAACGGTATCTAGTACTGCCGAATTCATAGGCAAGGAGTGGGAATCAGGAGTACACAGGATGTTATAGGATCTCAATCATGTGGTTGATTTTAACATACAATACATTCTTTACTTTGTAATGACATGTAGAGTCGCCATAAACATTTTGTGTACCACTCAGAAGTTTGTTTCTGTTGTTTTCATGGCAAAGCACTGAACACTTGTCAGCCTTAATGGTGATGAATGAGAACATAGTGGTTAAGGAACTAGTTTCCGGAATGCCTGACCACACGTTCAGATGCCGATGCTAGGGCTTAGAAAAGTCTCTGACTCACAGTGAATTCTCCTAGTAAGTCATTTACTATTTTCTACTTTTCTTTTACAAAAGCCCAACTTCTAATTTGGTCTTTTCTCTAGTGGCAGGTGGTTCCCTAGTAAGTTACCTACAGGACTTTTACAATATGGAAGCACATACCCATATTCATACCCACAACTGTACTGTCATTTGTTGCTTCCAGATGAAGGGGGGATTGCATTCTTTTTAATTGACTGAGTAATATTTTAGGTGTGTGTGTATGTATGTACCACATTTTCTTCATCCATTTATCTGTTGAGGGAAAGACACCTGGCTGCTACCATATCTTGGCCCTTGTTAATAATGCTACAGTAAACGTAGGAACGCATGTATCCCTGAGTTAGTATTTTTGTTTTCTTTGGGTAAATACCTAGTTGTGGAATTACTGTACTGGATCATGTGGTGTTTCGGTTTTACTTTTTTGAGGAACCTCCATGCTGTTTTCTACAGTGATTGTACCAATTTTACCCACCAGTGGTGCACAAGGTTCTCTTTACATCCTTACAAACACCTCTTTTCAATACTAGCTATTCTGACAGGTATGAGATGATACCTCATTGTGATTTTGATTTGCATTTCTCTGATGATGAGTGATGTTGAGCACATTTTCATGTGTCTGTTGGCCACCTGTAAATAAGTCACCGAGATGAAAAGTCAGAGAAATAGCATAGGGGATATAGCTAACATTGTAATAATGTTGTTTGGCGACAGATGGTGACTACACTTAGCACAGTAAGCTGTGAGCAATGCAGAGAATTGGGAGTCGGTGTTGTACACCCGAAGCTAACACAGCATTGTATGTCAACTATATTTAATAATAAATAAAAAAGAAGACAAAGGTGATGTTTTAATGTGTGATATGGTGATGGGTTTTTTTGGTATGGAGAAAACACTTGAGGAAGATATGTTTAGAAATGCTTGTGATGCAGAAAGGGTGGGTTGCATCTATTAAGCCGTAGAGGAGACAGCCTCTCCAGTAACAAAAGTTCAGTGTGTTGAGTGCTTCTCTGTGAGTAGCTGACCCTTAGTGTGAGATTTTGCTTTTAAACTTCCTACCAATTCAGGGGGCACCTGGGTGGCTCAGTGGGTTAAACTTCCTACCAATTCATAGAGGTAGTGAAACTCTTTTTTTTTTTAATTTTTTTTTTAATTTTTAATTTTTTATAAACATATATTTTTATCCCCAGGGGTACAGGTCTGTGAATCTCCAGGTTTACACACTTCACAGCACTCACCAAAGCACATACCCTCCCCAATGTGAAACTCTTTTAAGGCTGGTGTTAAGGTAGTAAAAATAAACAAACAAACAAAAAACCCAAAATACTCTCCCCCTTTTTCCCCTGACATCCTGATAATACCTACTCGTAAGATCACCTTATAAATACATTTGTTCTTTGACATCTTTTTATGGTATACTAGAAATGTTGCTTGAGCAAGATTTTTCCATGTTCAATTTAGGCATGTTTAATGAATTTTAATCCTTTGAAGGCACTTAACATTTAAAGGGCAGAAAGACTGCTAAGTGTTACCAGGGATTATAAAGCAGGATGAAGGGGACATGAAAAGAACAGAAAGAACAGAGGCTACTGTGGTTGTATAGGTTGGTTGGAGAAATTCTCTCTGATAGGATGGTATTTGGGAATGGAGGGTGGGAGCCACGGTGCTGTGTGGACAGGGGACTGCACATCTCCCTTTGCCTGGGATCATCTTAGTGTGCACCTTTTGTGCTGGCGTCTCATCATCATTCTGTATCTGGGAGACTAGTGTCCCAGGAAGGTGGTTCACCAAGTGCCAAGTCCCAAGGCTGATGCCTTTCTACTCTGCTAAGCCTCCAGCGGCTGCAGTGGAGTGGCCGAGGGAGTTAGAGAAATAGCAAGAACTTTACCTTGTAGTTGTGTAGGTTGTTGTTATGACTTGGCTTTTTTTCTGAGTGAAATTGGGCCTCATTGGTGGAGTCTGAGCAGCAGAGCAATATGATGTGATTTACTCTTTGACAGTATCTGGCTGCTGGTGTGGATGGACACGTAAAGGGAGGCAAGAGCAGAAACAGATTACCCAGTTAGCAGGTTGTTTTGCTAAGCTGGGTAGTAGGCGATGGGAAATGCTGGATCTGAGTGTTGGCCAGGTTGGTGATGGGAGGTGGTGAGATTCTGGGTGTAGAGTATTTTCACAGTAAAACTGACAGGTTTTTTCATTAAAACTGACATGCTAATATATTGATATGGGATATAAGGATAGGACTGCAAGGCTTTAGATCTGAACAACGAGAAAGATTGAGTTGCCATTTCTGAGATGAAGACTGTAGGAGGAGCAAGTATGCTTGGCGGAATCGGAGGTCTTTTTGGGGTCTCTTAGGGTTGGAGTGGTGATGAGATATAGCCAGGCAATTGAACATACAAGTCTGGGATTCAGGGAACAGCTCTAGATGGAGAGAGATTTTTGGGAGTAGTCAGAGTATCATTTTAAACTAGGAGACTTGATGGGTTAGTGTGTGACCTCTTTCCTTATTCTGATAAGCAAGTTAATGGGTAATTTATTCTTCAATTAATGTATCATAAACTGTGATTTTTAAAAATGAACTGTCAATAAGAAGGATATTCTTTTAATTCTTTGTGTTTAAGTGAAAGTGGTGGATATTTGTCACAAATGATCTTAGTAGAATCAGTGAGAACTTTAAACCTACTCTTTCACAGAATAGAGCTGGTAATACTTTTTTGTTCTACTGTATCTATGTAATGGGTTTATTTATGATCATCCATGTCTGTGGAATCCAGCCTTGGCTGGCAGGGGGGTGGGAGGGTCGAATTAGGAGGCTTTGTCCACCTCTAGTGCTAAGGGTATCCTTGAAAGCATCAACAACGTAGAGACAGGAAGGCATAACCTGTCAAGGAGCTTGGTGACTCTTACCATTGCCACCTGCCTATGTGAAGATAATTGGTAACTGCATGTTGTATCATAGAGGTATATCATGACAAATGCTTAATGGCAACAGTTCTCAGCCTGAGATAACAACCTTCTTTGCTGTGACAATGCAGCTGGGGTATCATCATAGGGGGAAAATTACATTGGAGGATTAGGTCGGTCAAACCCCTTCATCAACGAAGTTGATTCTATATCAGAATTCTGTATTGGGTTTCTAAGCACTGATAAGAGGTGACTTACGTAGACCTGAGCATGTTTTGTTTGGAATGACTTCCAAGATGTGTCTAAGACACACCTTTGATGAAGTTCACTTGGTTAATGGGATTGTAACCATCACCCTTTGTTCCGAGGATAATTTAGATTTTATGGCAATCTAATAATTTTAAACCTCACTTACTCCCTTTCTAGAATCAATGCATTCAGTGCAGAAAAAAAATAGATATAAATAACAAAAAAATAAAATTGACTGGAACCAACTACTCAAAGAGTTAACAATTAAAAATTTGATTAATAATCTAAGAACTTCTTTTCTGAGGCGAGTAGAAGCGTATGTTTTATATCTGCGTACACACACTCATATATATACACACATTAATATTAACATATTTTTCTGTATAGGTATATACCTATATCTCTATGTGTTTATATGTATTTATAGATCTATTTATATCCACATATTTGTGTACCTATATATTTGTATATCTCTATGTAAATATTATATATTTGTATATGTATTTATATGTGATATTTATATTTTTAGTTCTTTTATTCACAATGCAACGTATGTGTTCCATCTGTAATTGACTGGTGTTGATTTTCTAAAACATGTTTTGAAATGTTAAGCATTATGGGAGAAATGGGATCTAGGACTATTTTGGGGAGATACAGAGTTATAAAAATAAAAGGTTTCTCTACTATAAGTTTATGCAATCTTTAATAAATTTACTGCTCTGTAAATCTTAAAGAATTAGATATAGAATTCTTCGTTAACCAAACTTATTTGACCACTGAATTTCTTTTTTGGTGAGTAACTCTTATGACAAGGAGCACAGATTTAGAAGTGCTGCTTTTAAGAATAGGGGGTTTTCCTCTTGATTGTTATAAAATTAAAACTTACATGAAAGAGAATGCTCAGAAAATAGAGAAATGCATGTTTAATTTCCAAATTTATATTAAACCAACAAATATTTGAGTGATTTTAGGCTTGATTTTTATTATTATAGACATAGTTATAAATGACAGCAGGGAAAATGCAAAACTATTAGAATCAGACTTGAGGAAATAGAAGACCTGAATCACCCCACAACTATTAAAGAAGTGGTATCACTACTTAGAGTCTTCCCTACAAAGAGAGCATTAGACACTCTTGTGATGTTGATAGTCTAGTTTTATCAAGCATGAAAAGAACAAGCAGTTACAATTTTATATAAAAATCATCCAGAAAATAAGTCGATAGTTTTCAATGTAGTTTGATGCTAATGTAACCTTTGACTCAAAACCAGTAGGGGCAAAATGGTAAAGAAAAATTATGGGCCAGTCTTAGCTGTGAACTGAAAGGTAAAAATCTTTTTTTTTTTCTCTTTAAAGATAGGAGTTTTTATCTGATTCATTTTCATTTGCCTCCCCAACTTGCAACATAGCATTGTACATGTAGTATGTGTTCAATAAAAGTTCGTTAAAATGAATTGATTTTTAACTTCAGCATAATCAGTTACCAGGTGACATGTATTCCTGATCAGTCCTAAGCCAATAACCTAAGTTCTGACACATTAATTAGAGAAATGACTCCTCTAACTAGGGGTAAATTTCTTTAATAAAAGCATAGCAAGCCAAATGCAGGAATGTAAACAAAACAAAGCAAAAAACCCCCATACATTATGATCTAGTTAGGTTTAATTCCAGGAATGTAAACATGTATTTTCTTTATTTAAAAATTCGGATAGTATATTTCATCTCCTTAATAGATAAAAGAAAAAAAAAGTGCAATCATCTAATTAGATGCCCAAATAATTCTTTTAATGAGCATTTATCAGTAAGCAACAACAGCAACAAACTTCTCATCCTGGAATAAGAGTAGGCTTTCTTAACTTGATAAGGTGCATTTACCAAAACCTATGCTAGACATCCTACTTCCCAGTGAAGTGATAGAATATTCCTTTTAAAATGAAGGTAAGAAGTTGCTGTGGTCCATGTCGAGGAGGTTACTGCCTATGTTCTCTTCTAGGATTTTGATAGTTTCCTGCCTCATATTGAGGTCTTTAATCCATTTAGAGTTTATATTTGTGTATTGTGTAAGAGAATGGTCGAATTTCATTCTTTTGTATATAGCTGTCCAATTTTCCCAGCACCATTATTGAAGAGACTATCTTTTTGTCCATTGGACATACTGCTTTGTCGAAGATTAGTTGACCATAGAGTTGAGGGTCCCTATCTGGGCTCTCTGTTCTGTTCCATTGATCTATGTGTCTGTTTTTGTGCCAGTACCATGCTGTATTGGTGATCACAGCTTTGTAATATAGCTTGAAATTGGGCAACATGATGCCCCCAGCTTTGTTTTTAGTTTTCAACATTTCCTTGGTGATTTGGGGTCTTTTTTGTTTCCATACAAATTTTAGGATTGTTTGTTCCAGCACTTTGAAAAATTCCACTGGTATTTTGATTGGGATGGCTTTGAAAATACAGCTTGCTCTGGGCAGCATAGACATTTTAACAATGTTTATTCTTCTGATCCATGAGCATGGAATGTTTTTCCATCTTTTTGGGTCTTCAATTTCCTTCGCAAATATTCTGTAGTTTCTAGAGTATAGATTCTTTACCTCTTTGGTTAGGTTTATTCTAAGGTATCTTAAGGTTTTTGGTGCTATTTTAAATGGAATCAATTCCCTAATTTCTTTTTCTACAGTTACATTGTTATCGTATAGGAAAACCACTGATTTCTGTGCATTGATTTTTTTTTTTTTAATCCTGCCACGTTACTGAATTGCTGCATGAGCTCAAGTAATTTGGGGTGGAGCCTTTTGGGTTTTCCACATAAAATATCATGTCATCTACAAAGAGAGAGAGTTTGACTTCTTTGCCAATTTGAATACTGTCCAAAACACGTCTCCAAAGGCGAGGGAAACAAAAGCGAAAATGAACTTTGGGACTTCATCAAGATAAAAAGCTACTGCACAGCAAAGGAAACAGTCAACAAAACAAAGAGACAACCCACAGAATGGGAGGAGATATTTGCAAATGATGCTACAGATAAGGGGCAGGTATCCAAGATCTATAGAGAGCTTCTCAAACTCAACACACAAAAAACAAATAATTCAAAAATGGGAAGAAGACAAGAACAGACACTTCTCCAAAGAAGACCTACTAATGGCTAACAGACACATGAAAAAATGTTCAACATCATTAGCCATCAGGGAAATCCAAATCAAAACCACATTGAGATACCACTGTACAACAATTAGAATGGCAAAAATTGACAAGAAACAACAAATGTTAGAGAGGATGTGGAGAAAGGGGAACCCTCTTACATTGTTGGTGAGAATGCAAGTTGGTACAGCCACTTTGGGAAACAGTGTGGAGGTTCCTCAAAAAGTTAAACATAGAGCTACTCTATGACCTGGCAATTGCACTCTACCCCAAAGATATTTACCCCAAAGATACAGATGTAGTGAAAAGAAGGGCCATATGTACCCCATTGTTCAATCCAGCAATGTCAACAATAGCCAAACTGTAGAAGGAACTAAGATGTCCTTCAACGTTATCCACATGCCCTAGATAAAGAAAATGTGGTCCATATATACGATAGAATATTACACAGCCATCAGAAAGGTTGAGTACCCAACATTTGCATCAACATGGAGGGATAGGAGGAGATTATGCTGAGCGAAATAAGTGAAACAGAGAAAGACAATTATCATATGATTTCACTTATTTGTGGAATATAAGGAGTAGCATGAAGGACATTAAGAGAAGGAAGGGACTTCTCGTTCCTAGCGCAGCCATGGCTCGTGGTCCCAAGAAACATCTGAAGCGTGTAGCAGCTCCAAAGCATTGGATGCTGGATAAACTGACTGATGTGTTCGCTCCTCGCCCATCTACTGGTCCCCATAAGCTGAGAGAGTGTCTCCCTCTCATCATTTTCTTAAGGAACAGACTTAAGTATGCCCTAACAGGAGATGAAGTAAAGAAGATCTGTATGCAGCGTTTTATTCAGATTGATGGCAAGGTCCGAACTGATATAACATACCCTGCTGGTTTTATGGATGTCATCAGCATTGACAAGACCGGAGAGAATTTCCGTCTGATCTATGATACCAAGGGTCGCTTTGCTGTTCATTGGATTACACTCAAGGAGGCCAAGTACAGGTTGTGCAAAGTGAGAAAGATCTTTGTGGGGACAAAAGGCATCCCCCATCTGGTGACTCACGATGCTCGCACCATCCGCTATCCTGATCCCCTCATCAAGGTCAATGACACCATTCAGATTGATTTGGAAACTGGAAAGATTACTGATTTCATCAAGTTTGACACTGGTAATCTGTATGGTGACTGGGGGTGCTAACCTGGGAAGAATTGGTGTGATCACCAACAGAGAGAGACACCCTGGTTCGTTTGATGTGGTTCACGTGAAAGACGCCAATGGCAACAGTTTTGCCACCCGACTCTCCAACATTTTTGTTATTGGCAAAGGCAACAAACCATGGATTTCTCTTACCCGTGGAAATGGTATCCGCCTCACCATTGCTGAAGAGAGAGACAAAAGACTGGCGGCCAAACAGAGCAGCGGGTAGAATGGTCCCTAGGTGACATGATTGGAAGTCTTTATACCTAATTAAAGGTCATACAGCATGATAAAAAAAAAAAAAAAAAAAAAAAGAGAGAGAGAGAAGGAAGGGAAAAATGAAGAGGGGGAAATGAGAGGGGGAGATGAGCCGTGAGAACCTATGGACTCTGGGAATCAAACTGAGTGTTTTAGAGGGAAGGAGAGTGGGGAGATGAGTGAGTCCGGTTATCGGTATAAAGGAAGGCATGTGTATTGCTTGGAGCACTGGGTGTTATGTGCAAACAATGAATCATGGAACACTACATCAAAAATGATGTACTGAATGGTGACTAACAATAAAAAATTATTTAAAAAAAAGATAAGATAGACCTGTTCCCTGCCAGCAGTGCTTTAAAACATTATACTAAAGGTGTTAGCTCCAATGTGACAAGATAAAGAAACAAAAGGTATAAGGATTAAACTAGATAATTTTCATTAATGATATCATAATATGATTGTCTACATGTAAGATGCAAGAAAATCAATAGGTGAATCCTAATTAGGAGATAAGACAGATTGCCGAGTGGATTTTAAAAGAAAACAAAACATTACAGATAATTGAAGGGCTGTTACTTCTCTTTATCCCATTGCCTGAGAGAAAACCACCCTCTGGAATTTTTTATACCTTTGCCATACCTGTGTATGTATCCATAAACTACATATAAAATTATTTTGAATATTTCAAATTTATGTAAATGAAATAATATTATATGTATCTTTGTGCTGTTTGCTTTTTTCACTCATGTTCTTAACATTTATGTTCATAAACTTAGTTCTAGTTAGTTGTATAGTATTTAAATCTGGGTGGTAGACGTTTTGGATTGTTTCACATTTTTTGCATTATCAGACGTGCTGCTGGAAACATCGTAGGTGCTTGTTTGTTAGGTAACTGTGTCTGAATCTATCAGGTATGTACCTGGAAACAGAAATTGAGCTACACGATATTACCTCACTTCTCACCAGGATGGTCCCACCAGTTTCACTTCCTGCAGGAGTGTGTACAAATTTTTATTGCTTCATATCCCTATCAACACAGCTGCTCAGTCCTTCATGCAAACGGAAAAACAAAATGTGCATTTTCTCTGCTCTCTGTACCAAAGACAGGGTCAGTTTTCAGTGAGACCCACTCCTCCTGCTTTTTGGCTACTTGGGAGAAAAGTCTGCAGCAGGTTGCTTCACCCTGACTCACCAGAAGTCTCCTCGCCCCTGTTTCAAGACTTGATACCCGTGTTTGAAGTGTTCTTTTCTTCTTAAGGGTCTTGAACTCAATTGGCACTACTAACTTTTTGATGGCCTTCCACCGCTCCTTTTTTTGTGGGTGAGCTTGTTCTAGAGCAACCCTTTTTGTCCCAAATGCATGAACATGAATCCTTTCCTGTTTTCTATTCTTCTTCTTAAAATTTAAATTCCAGTTAGTTCACATGCAGTGTTATATTCGTTTCAGGTGTACCGTTTAGTGATTCAGCACTTCCATACATCACTTGGTACTCACAAGTGCCCTGCTGAATCCCCATCACTTGTCCTGTTTCACCCAACCCTCTTGCCACCACCCCCCCCCCCCTCCCCCCCCCACAGCCTGCTCCCCTCTGACAACCATCAGCTTGTTCTTATTTTCTCCTTTTTAGCAAGGACTTCATGAAATCTAGATTTTCAGAGCAGTAATATCTGGTAGGGCTTATCTTGTCAGATTTTCCAAGTCCCTAGATAGTTACCCGTTTTGGGATCCCAAGAGAAAAGTGCCACTTCCAGGACACCTCACTTCTGGAATATTTATTTTGTTTCTGAATCATGAATACTAAGGATCACCCTTTGTTCCTTGAACAAAACGTTAGCCAACTCTGATAGATTGAATTAGCTCGCAGGGTACAAATCGCTGGGGCCAACGGGCGCATGTGGCTCCTATTGAACATAATAAGCAGCCCTTTGACATGCGTGGCAGCTGCTGCCAGAGAATCCAGCCAGGGTCTGATCTGGAGGGTGGTGCACACGTAATTGAAGCAATAACACAGGGATTAAATATGGAATTGAAAATGATTTTGCAGAATAAAACTGAAGTCTGGTGTATCTTGAGAAGGAAATCGCAGCAGACATATAAATAGCTTACTGTTCAGTTTAATTACAGTTTTATAGAAGACAAGACTGAATTGATAAATCTCCACAAAGAGATTCAAGGCAGACTAAACCGCCCGCTGCACTTATGTGGAAATGACAGAAGCTATCACGCCAAGCTGAATGTAAAAAGTTTCATTTCCTTAAAGTTAATTTTTTGGATTATAATTGTATGGCAAGTCTTTATTTCATGGCGGTATATAGCTTCTTTATCATTGTCTAGGAGAGTTGGAAGGTCTTCTGCTTGTTAGATACTAGATTTTAGTTTTAGGGCTTGATTATTTTTATATCTCTATTTAAATGGGGGGATTTTCTGTACCACTGAATCTGTGAGTTATAGTTTTTGTTATTTCAGTCCTCTCCTTTGAGAATTGACAGGATAGCTTTGTGTGTGGGAAATGACTTGAAACGTTTGGCAGAATAAAACTAAAATCTGATTTATCTGACAAAAAAAAATTACTTAGGGACAGAGAGGAGGACTTAGATGTTGACCTTGCAGACTCAGTTCTTACTTGGTGTGACCTTGACTTTGTGTTTGATGGTGGGTTTCTTAGGAATTTCTTGAATTTATTTTTGTTAGAATTCCATTATGAAATTTGCTGAATTACTTATGTTTTTCCATGGTTTCCTTTCATTTCTGCAGAATTGGAAAGATCAGAGCAGTCCTGAGGAGAATATTTTAAGAAACACCCTTCCTTTTTTATTCTTCCTTCTGGGCCTGCCTTCATCAGTCTCAATATCTACACTTAAAATACACACACCAGAGGAGCAACCCATAGAGGGAAGGAGAGGAGAGGGCTTCTTACATTTTTGCAAGACAGCAATTGGGGATGTGATAAGTATGTTTAGAATTTAATATGCCAAGCGCTCTTTGTCCATTTAATCTACCAACTCCCCATGACACATTGTTTATATTAGCTAGTTTATGAGTTGCCATGTTTATATTATCAACTTAAATCATATAGAAATGGATTATTGACTTGTAAGTTATGCAAGTCCTTAGCAAATAAGCATGTTAAGTTCATGAGAGCAGTGTTAGAATTTGTGGCTAGGGGCCGACCCTATAAAAACCTCTTTAGGAGCTGAAAGACATCTGAGCGTGGATAGATATTTACAGTTTTTGAAAGGCTATTTCTCAACATACTCAATATACTGATGGCGTAAGCCCCTATGTTTAATTTCACATAGACTTCTGATTTTGTCCCTCAGTACCTGGGCATCAGTGGCACCGCTCGACATTCTAGGGCTTCGGTAACTTCAACTGTTAAAATAGAACAGGCATGGTTGAGGGTGACTTTGGTAACTGGCCCAGTGTTGGTTAGGAGCATAAAATTTTACATGCGTGAGCAAAATCACGTGAGCTGTCTTCTGAATAGTGAACTGAGGAATGTGGGGGGCAACGTTGGGAAAACACACTGGAGTAGATGATTCTTCATGCAAGATGTTGTTACTGCTCCAAGACCACCTTGATGCTATCTGGAAAGATTTATCCCTTGAGGGAGGGAGTGTGCTGGAATGGGTCTCAGGCAGGGAGGTGGCATGTGATTGGCAAATGTTGGCTAGCTTTATGTTTACCTTGTGAGTATACTTGTTTAGGATACTTGAAAACAATCCCATTAGGAAATTGGTTTGTTGTTAAGCTCTCGAGCAACGAAGAGTTACATTAATGATGATAAAATTTGTTCAGAAAGGGAGATCATGTCCTTCTTTAGAAGTTGTAGGATTTAGGGTTTTGTTAGTAGTTAAAATTTCTTTTTTCAGCAGGATTCCCTAGGTAAAAAGGTGATGCCTAGTGGTAGTCAGTAGGTGCCTTAAGACCTTGCAGGAACATGTGGAATAACATTCTCCTGGACGGAAACCAACATGCATTTTTATTAGGTTCTTGGATGATGAGAAGGAGCTTGCTTAACCGGCCTCTTAGCATTGAAATGGAAAGAACTCCCAATTCTCTAAAATGGCAGCGATGTAATTAAAGACTTGAACTCAGTTTGTTTTCCAGTAAGGGTAGGTAAGGTTACCCTAACTAGCTCTCATACTGAGAACAAGTACAACTGTTGAATAAAATATTTAAAAAAAATACATTTTAAAAAACATTGACGAGAAGACAGTAAGGGAGTCTCAGGAAAAACTGAAGGGATTGAAGGAACCCAGAGGGGCATAAGGAGTGCTGGAATGATGAAGCTGCTTTGTGTTTGGGGCCTTGGAGGGCCACAGCCCCAGGATAAGAGTGAACCACACATAAACTGGCTTCCTGTGGATTTGGCACTTGGTTCTCCTCACCTGTATGGTCTGGAGACCCTCAGGCCATGCATCTCCCAGCTACAAAGACAGATGTCTTTTGTAGGAGGATACTCTAAGTGCAAAAAATTTTGAGTTCACTATTAGAAATAATAAAACACAGGTGAAAAGACACCTCACACAATTAGCACAAAAATCCTAGAAACAAGCTACAAATATTAAAAAATATTAAATATTAAAATATTAAATAATCAGAATAATCAGGTATAGAATATGAAACAGCCATGCTGTGTTATAAGAAAAAAGACAATAAACCTAAAGATATCCATAGAGAACAGTAAACTATACAAGATACCACAGCAAATATGAGAAATGTTTGAATAGAATTTTTGGAAATAAAAAATATAATAGTTGGAAAATTAAATATACCCGGAGAAATATAGTAACCATCAAATTTCTGGAAATGAAAAAAATTTTAAGGGTTAAATAATGTATTAAATTAAATTCTAGAATAGTTAATGAAGCAAAAGATAGGTAAGAAGTGATCTAGAATAGAAGTCAACAGTTTTTTCCTGTAAAGGGCCAGATAGTAAATATTTTAGGCTTTGTGGGCCATATGTATATCTCTGTTGTATATTATTTATTTTCATTTTTTTAAGTCTTTAAAATGTAAAAAAAAAAAAAAAATTTAGATTACAAACCATACTAGAACTAGGCCATGGGATGGATTAGGCCCAGGGTCCTTCTTCCTTGGCTCCAGTCTAGAATACGGTGTAGAGAGGAGGAACGAGAGAAAATACAGAAGAGGCTGAGGCATAAAGGACAGAAGGAGAAAGTTTGCCATGTGCTTAATTAATTCTAGAAGAAAAGAAGAGAAAAATAGGCCAAAGGAAGTATCTGAGGAAATAATAGCTAGGAATTTTCTAGAAGTGATAAAGACATCTTTCCACAGATTTGAAAAACGCAATAAATCCTAAAGAAGATCAGTGAAAACCTCACCAGGATACATCATTGTGAAACTACCAAACACCATCTGGTATTTCCAGACACTAAGCACAAAGCAAGATTTTGAAATTAGGAGGGGGGCGTTAGGGGAAATATAGATTACTTCTTCTTCTTTTTTGGGGGGCGGTTATTTATTTATTTGACAGAGAGAGGGCTAGAGTACACAAACAGAGGGAGCAGCAGAGGGGGAAGGAGAAGTAGGCTCCCTGCTGAGGACTTGATCCTTGGACCCTAGGATCATGACCTGAGCTGAAGGCAGGTGCTTAACCAACAGAGACACCCCTGTGCCCCTAGAGATTACTTCTTTAGGAGAGACAGGTGACTTCCCACTAGCAACAGTGAAGCTAGAACATAGTGGAATGGTATTTTCAGTGCTGGAAGGAAATGCCTGCTGACTGAGCGTTGTAAAGGCAGAACAATCTTTCAAGAATGATTTAAAATCAAAACACAGAAACAAAGCTGAGAGTGTGCCACCAGCTGCCCCTTACTAAAGGAAATTGTAAAGGTTGCATTTTATAGAGAAAATAGTCCCGAGTGAACACCTGAGTTGGGCAAACAAATAAAAAGCAAAGAAAGTGTTAAATATGTGATAAAACCTAGATTAAAATTGAATGTATTCAACACTATCTGTAGGAGGCAGTGAAATCGATTTGGAATATAATACAACAATAGCCTATAAGTGGAGAAGAGTAGGAAATAGGTATTTAAAGTCCGCATGTTCAAACATAGTTTTACGGTTGCTAGGAATCTTAAGAGTAAAAACCTTCCACTTTTAGTAGAATAATAGAATAAAATGTTAGAAATAAGCACTGTGAAGCATATTGCTTGGTTCCTGTAATCAAGGGGAAAAAAATAAAATCAGTGAACCAATCATGACCTTTTACTGTTTTCAGTAAAGTTATATGAAAACACAGAGGGAAAAGAGACCTAAAATTAACAGCAAAAAACTCAACAAGTCATGATAATAAGTTAGTTTGCGGGAGATTGAGTTCAGAAGTGAGCAGTGTGCTTGCCGCCGGGAGCGGAAGGGTCATTGACACGGCCGTCTGACATCTGCTTTAGCATCTTCCTTGTTAGAGTTCTTGGTCCCAGTGTCTTCCCCACTGGACTCAGCATCTGGGGACATTATCTTTTCCTGGTCTTCTTCCATCCGTGTTCTCCAGGGCACAAGAAGGTACCTTGACATGTGTCAGGAAATGTTTACTTCATAATTAGGAAAGACGTTATTTGTATAATTTTTATGCATTAATAAATATGTCAGATTTCTTATTCACTGGGTGAAATTTTGGTGGAGACAAAGGAGGACAAATTAGCCATGAGACTGGCCAATTCTGATGGAGTTTGTTCACGTCTCTATTTTTATTTTCCTCAACATTTTCTGCTACTTAGTGTTTTCTTATTGTCTTGGGTTGGTAAAAGTTAAATATACTTATTTTAAAGTATTATCTGAGGCTGAAAATATGTATAAATGTTGATTTTGGAGGATTGTGACATACCTTATAGAGCTGAACAGTCTGCTCCTTTCTCTTAAGTAAGGTTTTCTTGGGTTTTATTAAATGCACCCTTATTTTTTATTGAAAAATAATTTACAGACAGTAAACTTACCATAATGCATTTTTATTCTTGTATTATAAGACATGTGTGCATTTGGAATTTTAGGTTTATGTTTTAAAAGTTCCAAAAAAGGCAATTTTTCTTTCTCTAATCTTGTAAAAAGATTTTGTTCTCAATTGCATGCATGTGGCAAATGTTCATTAACTGGGAGTTCAGTTAACAGGACAAAATGTATTTGGTTCATGTGCTTTCCTTTAGGAACCTCACTAGGTCATTCATCATTTCTAGTTCTGAGTTTGTATTAGAGTAATGGCAATGAGTAAGCGATCCAAAATATCTTCTATATCTTATCTCTGTGTTTTTCCCAGCCAGAGGTGTTTTTATAGATTTTCATAGATGTGTATGTGTGTGTGTGTTCCAAAACCACCCTACCACTTTAGAGTGAGCCCATTTTTTCTTCATTCTGGCTTCATCCTAGCTTGATATTTACCAAATCCAGTCTTGATAAAACCACGAAAATTGGCAGTGGGGGTAGAGGGAAGATAGGCTTGCTTATGTGACAATGGGTTCCCTCTAGGGACGTAGAGATTGGTTTTTGCTTGTTTCTCTTGAAGTATTGACAGGTTGTAGTCAAAGCCAGAAATGGTAGAAAACAAATTTCACTGAATCTTGAGCAAATTTACCCGAAAGTTGGATGTCTTTAAAATCTATAGTGGGCCCTGAATTTTGTCCTGTGGCTATAATTCAATCACACATTTTGCCATGCTTTATTTTTTTATAAATTAAGACCTTCAGGGAATTTGTATGCCAAGTGGGAGATGTGTAAGTAAAGCTAAACAGATTTTTGGCAACTGGTAAGTTTAGTTTCTTGAGAAGAGAAAAGAAAGAAATGGGAAAAGTCAGAATGAGATAAGCACCAACGCTGAGAGAGATGATGAGCAGAAGCAAGGAGAAGGGGTATCACAAGAAAGAAGGAATATTGAGATATAAAGTTGCTGTATTTTGGGCTGCCTGGGTGGCTCAGCGGGTTAAGCCTCTGCCTTCAGCTCAGGTCATGATCTCAGGGTCCTGGGATTGAGTCTGCATCGGGATCTCTGCTAGGCAGGGAGCCTGCTCCTTTCTCTCTCTCTACTTGTGATCTCTCTCTGTCAAATAAATAAAATCATTTAAAAAAATGCTGTAATTTGAAGCCTAGAAAAGTAACAAATCCTATCTTAACCTGCCTTCTTCTCCCTCCCATACTTTAAGAAAGGGTGAAATGATCTCAAACAAGTGTTAATTGTAGGGTCTTTACAGATCTAAGGCACGATATTAGTTGAAGACAAAAATCATCTTAATAAGATGTGCTCTTTTAAAATTAGATGCAAGTCTATTAGAAATTTTCTAAAGCAAACATCTTTAATATTTTGTTAAAATTATGAGCAACTGATTTATAAATATATTCTAAGATGCACTGCTCTCCTTTCCCCCCAACCAAATTAAACTTGAACATAATAGCTAGGACCATGTTTTTGGTTTTTTTTTTGAAGGTTCTTCTCAGGATCAAATCAGAAGTGACAAAAGGGTTTTCATTTTGTTTTGTTGGTTTGCTTTCCTTAATTTGCTTTTGCTTTTCTTTTTAAGGAAGGATTTGAATGGTAAAAGAAAAATTCTGTGAATGCACTAAATGTATATTATGCTGTTTAGATCTCTAATGGTCTCATTTTCTGATCCTGTTATTATCTATTATTATGTTATTATCTCAATTTATTTCTTTGTTTTGGATTCATCACCTTCACCGAATTTTGGACATTGGTGGCCTTTACCTCGATGGAAATAATACTGCATTAACTCTTTACGTAGTGTAGAAAGCTTCCCAAAAGATGGTCTAAATCTACCTTTCCTTGTCTTTTCTCTACAATTCTGCTTAATTGGTTCATTAAATAAACCCCTTGCCATTATATCCTCAGCATCTAGCATACTGCCTAACATGACAATCAGATACTCAATAGACTGAAAACATGAATTTATCGCTCTGTAAGTTCTGTTCCCCAATTCCCCTAAAACACCAGCCATAATCCTGCTCATGGGAAATATAATTTCTTCCTGACTTATTTTTGCTATATCTCCCCCTCTTTTCCACTAGATTTAGATCTCCATATACTCATCTTAGGGGGTATATTCTGCCCTCTATTTAAGGATACAGTGGAGTTCTTGCTTCATTCCTTTTCCTGAGCTGTAAGCTCATTTAAGACATAATTTTTTGGTATTAGAGAGCTTTAAAATAGTTTCACATAAGTGGTGCTTAAGACATACACTGAGTTGAAATCCCTATATTGTCTAAAGGAAAACTTTCTTTACTTGAATAACCCATATATCCTTCATGTTTCTTTCCTTTGCTGGTCTGTGCAAGTCCCTGATATATAGCATTTAAGGCTTTGAAAGAGATCACAGGTTAGGCCAAGGGACTAGAGTTCTTTTATCACCTATTTATAGCTCATGGTTTAAGAATACGGAAGAGGAAAAGGAGAGAAATTTGGAGGAAATTTAATTATTGAATGCCTCAGGCTGATTGAGTTATAACCTTAAGTCTCTGATTCTTGTTAACTGTAGGCAAGTGCTTTACCTTTTTAAATTACATCTCAACTTGCATTTTACTTTGTTGTTAGGAGACCCAGTTAACTTTAACAAGATATTGAATGTTGGTCTTCCTACGTATTTTCAATGGCACCTGTATTGTGGAGTATTACATGAAGGTTAAATGACATTCTTTCCAAGCACAAATTACAATATTCCCCAAATTATATGTACTAAAGGCAATTGAAGTATGTATTTAATTATATGTTTATCATGTTGGTGATTGGCTATTAGTTGGGTAAATACAAGTTGTGGGAATTATACTTGCCCAGGGGTGGTCTTGCCAGTGGGAGCTGCTTTCCAGAAATTGTCAATTTACCCAAATAAAGTGATTAGGATGATTTTCCTCATAACCACCCCTCTAAGTTTTTCACTTCTTTCAGCTCCTGAAGGTTTTACAACTATATCATTTTAAAAGAAGTCCCTTCCATTTGCTGTAATGTGTTGCTTATGGCATTACTTGGATCAGCTGAGATCTGTTTTTGCATTTGAACTGTCTCTAAAAACATGAAAATGTTATGTTTTTATTTAATGGTGTAAGGAAGACTTGATAGCAATAACGGATTTTGTGCAGTCTGTTATAGATACCAACCACTTTTAGGGGGGGACGAGAACTCTAAGTAGGCAAGGGTGGGCAGTAGGAAGAGGTACATTTGTGGTGGAAAGAAAAAGATCAGTTACAGATCCAAAGATGGTGCTTGCTTCAGCAGGCAGAGAATTGGAGACCCCGTTCATCAGGATGGACACAGAAACTGGAGTCCAGGAATCAAGAGACAAGAGAAATGTCCTGTCACGAGGGAAAACTTTTTACTCTATCATATCCCTTTTTGAGGAAGGACAAATGCAGTCTTTGAAAACATCAAGGCTCAGAAAAGAGTGCAGAAATGCAGTCGTGCAAAGGTGACCTAAAATATATGTTCTTTGCCTCTGCAGTTTTCTACACAGTGTGAAGTAATTGTCTAAAATTACAAGGGCTACTCTAGTGATTGAACTGCAGCTGCTAATTGAGCCTTCAGGTTTAAAAATACACAGGCCTCAGCAATTCAGAGATTATTAAATTACACCTTCTTGTGGGAACCCACATGAATGCGTTGGAGCAGTGGGCAGTTGAAGGTCTTCAGGGACGAGGGGTGATGGGCATCTCATTACAGCTTCCCTCCTGCAAAGCTCTTACTAGGGGTTGTTGCTCCTTCCTAAGAGTGGAGATTTTGTTAGCACTTTATTCCATAGGATGTTTAAAAAAACAGAGATCTCTTGCATCACTCGACAGTATTGTGTTTTGTGTTGATCTCTGAATAGCTAGAAATTAGATAAAAGTACTTATGAACCAAAGACATTCGTTGGTCTGTAGCTCAGTTATTTTCATTTAATGCTCACCAGAACTTATGGCATGACTGGCTCTATCTCCGTTGCACACATAGATCTTTTGGGCTGAGAAATGACATATCAGAGGTCACACAAATGACTAGAATTGCTGAGACTAGCTCTGCTGGCTCCGAACATTTGGCTTTTCTACTATATCTGAGCTCTTCTGATATTTCAGATATTTTATAGTCAAAATCATATCTAAAGTTATTTTGATTTGCCATTCCAAGCTCCAGGAATAAAGATTGGGAACTCATTAAACAGGAGATTTTATTCTTTGGTTCAACCAATGTATTGACTACCTCCTGGGTACTAAGCACACCTACAGGCAAACAGGGAGTAAGGGGTTAAGAAGGACATAGATGGCCCCTTAATTGGAGCTCCCAGTTTCACTGGAGAGGTGTGGACAAATAAAATGAATCAACCAGAAGAGCATAAGTGCCTTGAAGGACCAGTAACAGGCTGGTGTATTAAGGAGTAGTTTGGGGAATAGGAGAGCACCATCTGATACAGTGATTGAGAACTCTGTAAGGAGGTGACCTTTGGCCTGAGAACCAGTGGTGATGAGGTGGGGCCAGAGCAGGAGCATGCAGGACAGGGAAATGGCCAATGAAGCCCTCCCTGCTGCAGAAGTGCAATGGCAGATCACAGAGGTTGTGAGGCAGAGCCTAGTGAGCAAGACCTACTAGTGCTGGAGGAGGTCAAGAAGCAAGTAAGGGAAGAGTTCATAATACAGGATACTGTAGGACTTGGAAGGAGGCTAGATGATTCTAGATGCAGTGTGGCCTCTAATTGATGGATACTCCCATTTACTGAGATGGGAAAGTTGCTGGGTGTGGGTAGGTAATACATTATTTCCTTTGGCTACTCTGGCCAAATATTTAGACCTCAGTGTACTGATATGTACTGTATCCTCTTGGGTTCCGACATGACCATGGCTCACAAGTTCTTTGAGCCAGGATGCAAGTGAATTATTTGGCTGTGAAAATCCTCTTTGTTAAAGAGAAAGGAAACCAAATATCACTAAAGAAAATCAGCAAAATGTGAAAGAAAGACAAGAAAGGATGAGAGAAAATCTTCAGAAACAACCACAAAACAAATAGTGAAATGACATAAAATACATACCTATCAATAATTACTTCGAATGTAAATGGACTAAATGCTCCAAAAGACAGAAGATGACAAAATGTATAAAAATCAAAACCCATCTGTATGTTGCCCACAAGAGACTCATTTTAGACCTTTAGTTATTTAGACCTAAAGACTCATTTTAGACCTAAACCTGCAGATTGGAAGTGAAGGGATAGAGAAACATTTAAAATGGATGAATTCTGGGGCACCTGGGTGGCTCAGTGGGTTAAACCTCTGCCTTCAGCTCAGGTCATGATCCTGGGGTCCTGGGATTGAGCCCTGCATCGGATCTCTGCTCAGCAGGGAACCTGCCTCCCCCTCTCTCTCTTCCTGCCTCTCTGCCTACTTGTCATCTCTCTCTGTCAAATAAATAAATAAAATCTTTAAAAAAATGGATGAGTTCCTAAAAACATATAAACCAGCAAAACTGAAATAGGAAGAAATAGAAAATTTAAACAGACTACAGACCAGCAAGGAAATTTAATCAGTAATCAAACTCCCAACAAACAAAAGTCCAGGACCAGGTGTCTTCACAGGCGAATTCTACAAAACACTTAAAGAAAAGTTAATATGTATTCTTAAAATATTCCAAAAAATACAAAGAGGGATAACTTCCAAATTCATTCTATAAGGTCAGAATTACCCCGAAACCAACACCACATAAAGGCAGCTCTAATAAAGGAATAACAGGCCACTTGCCTGTTGAACGGAAATATAAAATCCTCAACAAGATACTAGTAAACTGAATCCAGCAATACATTGGAAAAAATCATTCACAATCAAGTGGGACTTATTCCTGGGTTGCAGGGATGGTTCAATATTTGCATATCAAAGAATGAGATACATCACATCAATAAGAGAAAGGATCAGAACCATATGATCATTTCAATAGATACAGAAAAAGCATCTGACAAAGTACAAGACCCATTCATGATAAAAACTCAACAAAGTAGGTTTGGAGGGAATATATCTAAATATAATAAAGGCCGTCTATGAAAAACCCATAGCTAATAACATCCTCAATGGAGAAAAACAGAGCTTTCCTTAAGGTCAGGAACAAAACAAGGATGTCCACTCTTACCATTTCTATTTAATGTAGTACTGGAAGTCCCCGCCGCAGCAGTCTGACAGCAAAAGGCGTTCAGATCAATAAGGAAGAAAAACTTTCACAGACTGAAATACACATTGTATTGTGTAGATGACACAATACAATATATAGGAAGTCTGAAAAACTCCACTAAAAAACCTGCTCAAACTGATAAGCAAATTCAGTAGTCACAGGATATAAAATCAATGTAAAGAAATCTGTTGCATTTCTATTCACCAACAGTGAAGCAGCTGAAAGAGAAATTAAAACAATCCCATTTACAGTGCTCCAAAATTAATAAGGTACCTAGGAATAAACCTAACCACAGAGGTAAAAGATCTGTACTCTGAAAACTATTAAACACTGGTGAAAGAAATTGAAGATGACACAAATGGAAGGACATTCCATGCTCATGGATTGGAAGAAAAATGTTGCTAAAATGTCTATACTGCCCAAAGAAATCTACATAATTAATGCAATCTCTATCAAAATAGCAACCCTTTTCACAGAGCTAAAAGAAACAATTCTAAAATCTGTATCCCTGAAACAAATAATACATTATATGTTAATAATAAAAAAATTGAAAAAAATTTGTATAGAACTACAAAAGACCTTAAATAGAAAAGCATCTTGAAAAAAAGGCATTACAATTCCAGACTTCAAGTCATATTACAAAGCTGTAGTCGTCAAGACAGTATGGTTCTGGCACAGAAACAGACACACTGACCATCAGAATAGAAAACCCACAAATGAATTCACAACTATATGGTCAAATATTCTTCGACAAAACAGAGAAGAATATCCAATGGGAAAAAGACAGTCTCTTCAACAAATGGTGTTGGGAAAACTGGAAAACAATGTGCAAAAGAAAGAAACTGGACAACTTTCTTATATCATATACAAAAATAAATTCAAAATGGAGTAAAGACAAAAATAAATTCAAAATGGAGTAAAGTCTCTCATGTGAGACCTGAAACCATCAGAATCCTAGAAGAGGGCACAGGCAATATTTCTGTGATATGGGCTGTAGCACCTTCTTATTAGATATGTCTCCTGAGGCAAGAAAAACAAAATAAAAAATAAGCTATTGGGACTACCTCAAAATAAAAAGCCTGTACAGTGAAGGAAACAGAAAAACTAAAAGTTAGCCTACAGAATGGGAGAAGGTACTTGCAAATGACATTTCCAATGAAGGGTTAATATCTAAAAATATATGAAGAACTTATAAAACTTAACACTCCAAAACCAAATCATCCAATTAAAAAATGAGCACAAGATATGAACAGACATTTCTCCAGAGAAAACCTATAAAAAGCCAACCTATAAAAAGCCAACATGAAAAGGTGCTCATTGTCACTAATCCTCAGGAAAATGCAAATCAAAAAACTTCCATGAGATACCATCTCACACCTGTCAGAGTGGCTAAAATCAAAATCAACAACACAAGAAACAACATATGTTGGTGAGGATGTGGGGAAAGGGGAACCCTCTTGCCCTGTTGGAGGAATGCAAACTGGTGTAGCCACTGTGGAAAAGAGTATGGAGTTTCCTCAAGAGTTAAAAATAGAACTATCCTATGATCCAGCAATTATACTACTGGATATTTCCCCAAAGAATAAAAAAAAATACTAATTTGAAGGAATACGTGTACCCAGTGTTCATGGCAGCATTATTTACTATAGCCAGAGTCTGAAAGCAGCACGGGTGTCCCATCAGTAGATAAATGGACAAAGAAGATGGGGTAAAAACCCCTGCACACACACACACAGCTGGATATTACTCAGCCATAAAAAAAAAGAATGAACTCTTGCCATTTGCAAGGACATGGATGGAACTAGAGAGTATAATCCTAAGCGAAATAAGTCAGAGAAAGACAAATACCATACGATTTCACTTATGTGAAATTTAAGAAATAAACTAGCAAAGGAAAGAAAAGAGAGACAAATCAAGGAACAGATTCTTAATTATAGAGAAAAGGCTAATGGCTACCAGAGGGGACATGGGTGGGGATGAGTGAAATAGATGGTGGGGACTAAGGAGGGCACTCATGATGAGCACCATGTAACTTTTGAATCACTATATTGTATACTGGAAACTAATCTAACACTGTATATTAACCAGAGTTAAAAAAAAAAAAAAAAAACACCTAAAAAAAGAATTCTGTTTGTCAAGTCAACTGAGTATATGGCTTGTGCTGACCAAACTATCTGAGATGCCATCTCTATGAGAAAGTTGCTGGGTGAACTTGCACTCCAGAAGGAAGTGTACTTGTTCTACAATTAAGTTTCTAAAAGCATCTCATGGTGTGGCTAGGCTCTGTGAAGCTCCTGCAAAGCCCGAGAGGACACACCGAGGGCTCCCAGCCTTGTGATGAGGCACCCATGCTATTGGCCTCAAATGATCTTTATTTTAGACAAACCTTTTTTTTTCTGACCCACGGTTTTTTTCTTCCTTGTTGATTTCTTCAGTCAAATTATTGTGGAAGCCCAGTGGCCTGGGAGCTAGCTGTTTACTCTCTTTAATATAATGACACAACTTTGCTTTGATCCTTCATGTTAATTAATCATACTGCATTTTCAAGTTCTAGAATCTCCAACCTCCCAATCAGCACTCTAAAGCTCTATTTCTCAAATCCCCACTTGGAATACACTGCCTTATTTTCTTTTCTTCCTGCCTTTGTTCATCCTGATCCCTCTGTGTGAATCCCCTTTCCTCCTCTCCAGATCAGTTGGAGCCATGCTGCCTACACTAGTCTGCTCCAGCTACTGGACAAAGTACCACAGATTGGGGAGCTTAAACAAGAGAAATTTATTGTCTTACAGTTCTGGAATGCACATACACGTGCATACCCATTTCCTTCGACCTAAGATGGACACTTAGGTTGCCTCCATGTCTTGGCTGTTGTAAATAATAGCAGTGCCCTGCACACTGCAGTGAACATGAGGATACGGATATCATCTTGGGGTAGTGATTTTGTTTTCTTTAGATAAATACCAAAAAGTGGAATGCTGGGTCCTGTGGTAATTCTGTTTTTAACTTTTAGAGGAATGTTAATACTGTTTTCCATAGTGGCTGCACCAATTCACACTCCCATCAACAGTGCCCAAAAGTTCCTTTGTCTCTGCATCCTTGCAAAGACTTGTTCTTATCTTTTTGATAGTAGCCATTCTAACAGGTGATAGGTGCTCTCTCATTTTGGTTTTGATTTGCATTTCCCTGATGATGCTTGATGTTGGGCATCTTTTAATTAGATTGATTTTTGCTATTGAATTGTATTTGTTCTTTATATATTTTGGATATTAACTCCTTATCATATATGTGATTTGCAAGTATTTTCTCCCATTAAGTAGGTTGCCTTTTCATTTTGTTGATGGTTGCCTTTGCTGTGCAGCAGCTTTTCAGTTTGATATAGTCCTGCTTTCTTATTTTTGCTTTTGTTACTTTTGCTTTTGATGTCAGACCCAGAAAAATAATCACCAAGATTAATATGGAGGAGCTTATCATCTGTGTTTTTCCCCTAGGAGTTTTATGGTTTCGGCCTTAGATTCAAGCCTTTAATCTATTTTGAGTTTTCATGTTTGGTGTGAGAAAGTGGTCCAGTTTTGTTCTTCTGTGTGTAGCTGTCCAGTCTTCTTAAGACCATTTATTGGAGAGCCTCTCTTCCCCATTGAATGTTCTTGGCTCCTTTGTCATGAATTAATTGACATATGTACATGGGTTTATTTATAGCCTCTTTAGTCTGTTTAATCGATCTATGTGTCTATTTTGTGCCATACTGTACTGTTTTGATTACTGTAGTTTTGTAGTATAGTTTGAAATCAGGGAGCTTTTTGTCCAGCTTTGTCCTGGTTTCTCAATACTATTTTGGCTTTTGGGGGGGTCACTTGGGGTTTCATACAGATTTTAGGATTGTTTCTTCTATTTCTGTGAAATATGCCATTGGAATTTTGGCAAGGATTGCAATGATTCGGTGCATTGCTTTGCGGGATTATGGACACATTAACAATATTCTCTTAATCCATGAGCATGAATATCTTTCCTTTTATTTGTGTCATCTTCCATTTCTTTATTACTACTGTCTTATAACTTTCAGTGTACAGTTCTTTCCCCTCCTTTGTTAATTTTTTCTTAGGTATTTTATTCTTTTTGATGTAATTGTAAATTATAATTGTGAATTATTTTCTTAATTTCTCTTTTTGACACTTTTCCATTAGTGCATAGAAACATAATATGTTTTTGTATTTTTTGGAACTTTTCTGAATTTAACAGTTTTTTTGATGGGGTCTTTAGGGTTCTCTGTATATAGTATGTCCTCTGCAAATAGTGACAGGAGAAGTGTCTCCCTTTTGACTTGGATCCTTTTACTTTTTCTTGCTAAGTTATTTTCTTTAATCAGTCATTTAATCTTGTACAAAGTCTTCAGAAATACCTTTCTTCCAATCTTCTTTAGGAACATTCTTTCATTTTGAAATAATATTTCAAAATATCTTATTTCATCTGATATTTGAAGAGCTGCCAAATATTTTATATTAGGCTACATGATCCATATAATATGTGGAAAGCCATGCTGGGTTTTGGAGATTGTTCTAGTGGAAATGAGATGGTATAAACTAGTAAGAGGGTCCATCCAAGTGTCCTCCTATGTTCTTGCTTTTCCTCAATGATCACCCAACTCCACTCCCATCCACCCACATTCCTTTCATTTGCTCTCTTTGCTGAGGCCAGCATGGCTTCAGTTTTCTGGTTTAAAACCCCTGACCTCCAAGAAACAAATACTGGCTTAACACACAGCATAAATTGGTCTGTTTTCCATGACAACGTTATATTAATACTTTTATTTTGATAATTGAAAGAGAACTTAAGATGTGGGGAGGAATGGGGTAATATAATATTGCAGTTGATATGGCAGCCACAGTTTAATTTTATGGCAAAATCAATGATGATAGAAATGGTGACGTATCTATAATACTGAAAGCTTTGTGTTGGCAACTTCTTTCAAAGAGAGCGACTCTTATTATTCTATCATAGACACGCACACCACCCTCATGCTGTTAAAGATAGTTTTTGTTTTTTTTTTTTTAAAAACCTTCCCTGAACAGGGGACAGGGAGGGAAAACCCAGGCATAGGATTTTTTTTGTGCTTGCTTCTAATCTTTTATTTCTAAGTGAATTGAGACCATATGGTCATATAAACCCAAAGTTAGGTGGTTCAGAGATTTAATTTTGTGGCCTTGAAATGTTCCTAGTTTTGCTTGCAATTGGTGGCAAATAATGTGTTCATAGAACAATTTATAACTCACACAGACCCACTGGCAAAAAAAGCCCAGTCCAGGTGCTATCATCTATCCAAGAGAAGTGGCAGATCTCCACAGAGATGGCTAATCAATTGAGACTAAGCTCTTTCCCTTGTTCATGTGACAACATTTATTTGGTGTGACACTTATTTCACAGTGTCAATTTTCCCTGCCAATACGCTCAGCCCTAATCCTCATTTCACATGCATCGGTGTTCATCCCCTCATTGATGAAGCTTGGCTGCAGGCTAACAATTTTAAGTGACAGAACTGTGGTTTGCTAAATGCAGCTAGCTGCTTATGTTCGCTTATGAATAGAAAGATCTTCCAAATATTTCCTGGAGGGAATGGCTCTACAGGAAGTCTTGAGACAGCTCTTATGTTGATACATGTAAAATATGCTTCTTAATAATACATGTTCATGATAATCAGATAAATGGAGTGTTGACTGATAACTTGAGCAATGTGATTGGCTAATGAACAGGATGTTTATTCTCTATTAATACTCTGGACATACCAAAGGAAACTGCAACATCTACTGAAAAAAAGTCCTTAGAGTCCTATTTCTCATCCTTCATTTTAATTTAAAAGAGCAGTGATTGCTTCTGGGACTGACTTGGAGTATTTTCTGGGGATTATGTCTGATTTAAAGACCTTTGGCTGTGCCAGAGGCTATAGGCTTCACCTGTGATATGCCAGGGTGCCTCTGTTGTCATAGCTTAATTACATAATTTGCATCTTGAATTGTTGACTGTGGGTTGTCTGAGACCTTGAGAGAGATTTGCTTTTCAGTCTTTGACCAAGCAAGTGAATAATTGTTAGGTAAGAGAAAACCTTACTTGTGTTTTCTGCGTGGAGAAAACTAGTCTTCAGAACTTACAACACTGCTGTCCAACACTGGAAATGTTCATTTGTGCTCTTTAATATGACAGCCCCTGGTCATGTGTGAGTACTACAACTGAGAAACTGAATTTTTTATTAAATTTAAATATAAGTGTAACTAGCTACATGTGACTAGCAGCTACCATGTTGGACAGTGTCAGTTTAGAATATTTCTTGAAGACTGAAGATTGTTCTACCTGATGGTTCAGAATAAATTTAGTGTACTTAGCTCTTCTCCAGGATGCTTGTATTTGTGGTCTTAAGTTGATTTAAGTAGAGACTTGCGTTTTGGGGGGTCATCTAAACTTTGTATTTATGCAATGTCATTTTGTCAATTGCTGGTTGATGATTACATTGACCCTAAAAGAAAATGCTTGCTGCTTATATGTGAAGAATAATTTGGTGGTCTCCAGCTTCATTCACAAGATCAAGAGTACAAATGCTATGTCTGCATTAGACATTATAATTTCTCAGCTGTTGCTAATTTACCTTAGAGTGACCCATGGAGCATTATTAGTGATTTATTTTTAAGATTTATTTATTTATTTATTTGAGAGACAGCAAGAGAGAGAGTGAGCACAAGTAGGAGAAGGGACAGAAGGAGAGGGAGAGAAGTCTTCAAGTTGACTCCCCATTGAGCAAAGAGTTCAATGTGGGGCTCCATCCCAGGACCCTGAGATCATGACCTGAGCCAAAATCAAGAGAGAGACGCTCAACCAACTGAGCCACCCAGGTACCCCATTATTAGTGTTTTAAAAGTTATCTTAAAAATAGCATAGGAGTCATTCCTACACTTCCAGCTTTATGTCATATTCTCAACTAACCTGGTTTTTGCCCTAAAGCTCCCATCCCGCACACCATGCTGTGTTGTACCTGGTTGACTTTTGCAGGCTGTGAGTAAGATCATAGCACAAGGGTAGCTCATTGGGCAGGGCGGGAGTTACATGAAAGGTAGAATCCTGAGCTGCTATGTGGGGTACCTGGTTGGAGAGTATCTTTAATTTAGCAGAGAGTTGGAGGAAGAGTGGGAACCTGTGTGTGTCCTCTGTGATGAGGCGCCTTATTAATTCCCCACCTCAGTGGGGAAGTGCAGGAGTGAAGAGGTTGTACTCTGCTCACCCCTCCAAGTGTTTTGTTGCTTTGCCAGTGAGGAGGCTCTGGAAGGCACCCTCAGAACCACAGTTTGTTTACTACCAGTAGCTTGGTTATGCTGTTGTGCCTGTGCGATAAACTGTTTATAATCCAGCCATTTACTTATTTATTTTTGATGTAATGTTCTAAGATTCATTGTTTACATATAACACCCAGTGCTCCATGCAATACATGCCTTCCTTAATACCTGTCAATCCATCCCCCCACTCCCTCCCTTCTAAAACTGTTTGCTTCTCAGAGTCCACAGTCTCTCGTGTTTCATCCCCCCCATTCCCCTCTTCTTCATTTTTCCTTTCCTTCTCCTCATGTCCTCCATGCTATTCCTTATGTTCCACAAGTGAGTGAAACCATATGATAATTGACTTTCTTAATTCAGCCTTTTTAAACGAAAGCACTGAGTCATGGGAAGATAGTTAGAATCTAAGAGTGTTTCACTGATTCCCAAAGTATTGAGGAAGATCCTGATGATTTGTTCAAGGCTCCACTTTTCCTCATTAGCAAAGAAAAGTGAAGTTAGATTTCTCTTGAACCTGGTGATAGTCTTTATCATAGCCTTCAAAAGAGTGATGTAGATCTGGCTAAGTATGCTCTGTTTTACAGAGTCAAGATTGTACACAGCAAGTAAGCAATTATTGCTTTTTCAAAATGGCAAATAAACAAATTCCTTCCTTCCTAGAGGATTCATTATATATTCTATATCCACTGTCCATGAGTATATTTTTAAGGGGATTCATCTTATGATTTCTAAGAATCTAAGGTGGATAATGTACATCATCAGCCTCAGAATACCTCATTTGAGCTCTAGCCTTGTTTTTTGTTTTTGTTTTGTTTTCTCAAAAAGGAAGAGAGTGCACTAGGGGGTAGGCATGAGATCAACCCTTTGTCTTTTTTGAAGTCTTAGATGTGGGCATCAAACTTAATTTATCACTATGCCCTTTCCACCACAACAATAAAATAACCGTGATGACGATGACGACAATGACAATGTAACACTCCTTTATGCAGGCATGTCTGTGGGAAAGCTTGTATCCCAGGAGTTTAGGTATGAGAGAAGGTGGATGTAATACAGCCAACTAAACCAAGGTCAGAGTGAAATCAAGAGTGTCTTGCAAATATTTTTTTGTTGATGGAAAAACCACCTGCATATTAAAAGTATGTAGGGGAAAAAATGAACTTTAATGCTCTATTTACAAATCTACTGAAAATTTCACCAGAAAATGTAAGAATTTAAAGTAGATTAACTCAGTCAAGGTTGACACACACATGAGCTGTCTCTAAGTTGATTGTTTTAGGAGACAGCATCTCAAAATGAATTGTCAGAAAAGCCGTCAGGTTCTCTCAAGGGACTCTTGCTACAATCAGGAACTGTATTCCGGATGGAGTAGGTGTCAAATAAATTCGACCCATGAATATTAATGATTTCTTAAAAGTAAATAAATACCTAGTAACTCAACATTACTAGCCCTTTAAAATAGGGACATTAGGCTTTGACTGTGGTAAGTGCTGTTAGAGTGTGTTTGTATTTTTCAGGTCCAGAAACTCATTGTTCACAAATGAAGTTCTAACAAGTTCTACACTCATCCTAAAACTAAGCTATACAAAAATGCAAAATGTAATGAGTCATAGTTTGTGTTAGGCTTTTAAGTTATGACTGAAATGATCTCTTAAGCCTCCCCTAGGAAGTGTGAACTGATGTTTTCTTTTAAATTCTCCTGTGCCAAATGGTGACATTGAAAATAAATCTCCTCATCTTTGTAATAAGTCTACACATCTTTGTTTTGACCTTGCCTCACGTGATGGTGGGGGTTTTGGTTGGTTTCCAGTGAACGACATCTGAAAGAAGACCTGTACAAAACATTTCTTCCATTTGTCTCCTCTGAGTTGGTTTAAGTTGATTCAGAATTGCCTGTGGAACTCCCTGGTATCTGACCGTGCATTGGCCTCCCTGAAGGTTATGACCTTGAAGGCTAATCTCCTTGACACTTAATCATAGTGTCTAACAATCGGTTTAGAAACCATAAGAACCATTATCAGATCACTAGTGAGCACCTTTTTTTTTTTTTTTTAAAGAGGGTGAAAAATGTCTCCTAAAATCACTCTGAGGAATGTTCCTTCTAATTTAAAAGAAGTAAAGGTGCAAACCTAGGAAAAAAGTGAATTTGCATTAATGTGTGTATGCTGTTTCAGTGTCACTCATTGTCATCTGACGCCATGTGCCAGGAACTTCGCTCTGTGCTGTGGTGCAGAACCAGAATCAGCCCACTTAATAGAGTTCAGTTGAAGGGAGGATGATACTTACGACATTTTAAAAGTGAAAACTCATAACCAGGTATTTAGAATGCTATGGGAATAAAGGGGGAATTCAGGTCAGGAGCGTGTTAAAATTGGGGAAGGTTAAACTTGACAAAATAAATTGGAGAGAAGCATGTGGGGGAAAATGAGGAATGAGAAACCATTCCTTAGAGGATATGGAGATGTTTGGGGATGTTTTACTAGATATTTGTGCTGCAGGCTGTAAATACAATATTCTATGTGAAAGTATAGTTGTGGCTAAGTGAGCTTGAGGGTGGAACATCCCAGATTCCCCTGTTGGAGATGCTCAGAGCACATAACCCATTAAATTCACTGAGGTATCCTCTTGCCAAGCAACCAGCTTCCATTGATTTAATCCAGTGTTTTCTAAATTTAGTTTTACATGGAATCCTTGTGCTATTCCCCAGAATTATTTCTGTTCAGTGGCTCAGGAAGTACTGTCTGCTGCTGGTGGAGGAGGGGCTGCAAAACTTGGCCCAGGCCAGACGATAGGAAGTCTTCTAGGCCACGCTCCAATTTTGAATTTTTCCTTTGTATAAAAATGTTAGTGTCTTCACATCCCCCATTAGGAACAGAATTGCTGTAATTACTCTGAGGCTCTCTGCTTTGGAGAGACATAAAAGGAAGTGGCTGGCCTCTTGATACCCTCTAGGGACTCCTAGCTTAATGGAGAGTCAGCAATGCAAGGTATCTTGAGACTGAGACCGTTTGTTGTAAATGGAGCTTTTGCACAATTTTTTAAACAAGGAGAATTACCCCTAATGTTGTGTGGGGATTCTTTGAGGTTCCTGTTGGGATTTGCAGGCCTGGACGCTGGATCAGAGCAGGCGGGATACAGGCAGGGGCACCGTTGGTGCCAAGATTGCCAAATGATGGAGGTCCAGTGCTAAGACCTCAAGGATTGGTGGGAAAGATGGAGAGGAATTTAGGGAGTGGATTTGGAGGATAGAGAAGGACTATCTTGGAGTTCTGAAAGCTTTTTGTCTTGAGCAACTTACTATCAAATATTTACACTCAGAGCAGGGCTTTTTTAAACCTCCCTGTTGTGTCTTTACTAGGTGCTTGCCTGGCACCAAATAGATGTCAAGAAATAATGGATTAAGTTGTATTTTTTAAATTAACATATAATGTATTATTTGCTTCAGGGATACAGATCTATGAATCATTCGTCTTACACAGTTCACAGCACTCACCATAGCACATACCCTCCCTAATGTCCATAACCCAGCAACCCTATCACTATCTTCAACCCCTCAACTACCCTCAGTTTTTTCCTGAGATTAAGAGTCTCTTATGATTTCTCTCCCTCCCTGGTCTCATCTTATTTCATTTTTTTCCCCTCCATTCCCCACATGACCCCCTGCCCTGCCTCTCAAATTCCTCATATCAGAGAGATCGTATGATAATTGTCTTTCTCTGATTGATGTCTTTTGCTTAGCATAATACTGTCTAGTTCCTTGCACGTCATTGCAAGTGGGAAGATTTCAGTCTTTTGATGGCTACGTAGTGTTCTGTTGTGCAGATATACCGCATCTTCTTTATCTATTCATCTTTTGATGGACATCTAGGTTCTGTCCATAGTTTGGCTGTTGTGGACATTGCTGCTATAAACATTCAGATGCATATGCCCCTTCGGATCACTACATTTATATCTTTAGGGTAAATACACAGTAGTGCGATTGCTGGGTATTAGGGTAGCTCTATTCTCAAATTTTTGAAAAACGTCTATACTGTTCCAGAGTGGCTGCACCAGCTTGCATTCCCATAAACAGGGTAGGAGAGTTCCCCTTTCTCCGCATCCTCGCTGACATCTGTCATTTCCTGACTGGTTAATTTTAGCCATTCTGACTGGTGTGAGGTGGTATCTCATTGTGGTTTTGATTTGTATTTCCCTGATGCTGAGTGATTTGGAGCAATTTTTCATGTGTCTGTTTCCCTTCTGGATGTCTTCTTTGCAGAAATGTCTGTTCATGTCTTCTGCCCATTTCTTGATCAGATTATTTGTTTGTTGGATGTTGAGTTTGATAAGTTCTTTATAGATTTTGGATACAAGCCCTTTATCTGAAAGGTCATTTGCAAATATCTTCTCCCATTCTGTCATTTGTGTCTTGGTTTTGTTGATTGTCTCCTTTGCTGTGCAAAAACTTTTGATCTTGATGAAGTCCCAATAGTTCATTTTTGCCCTTGCTTCCCTTACCTCTGGTGATGTTTCTAGGAAGAAGTTGCTATGGTTGAGATCAAAGAGGTTGCTGCCTGTGTTCTCCTCAAGGATTTTGATGGATTCCTGTCTCATAGTTAGGTATTCCATCCATTTGGAGTCTGTTTTCATGTGTGGTATAAGGGAATGGTCCAATTTCATTCTTCTGCATATGACAATCCTACCACTGTTTGTTGAAGAGACTGTCTTTTTCCATTGGACATTCTTTCCTGCTTTGTTGAAGATTAGTTGACCATAGAGTTGAGGGTCCATTTTTGGGCTCTCTATTCTGTTCTGTTGATCTTTATGTTTGTTTTTGTGCCAGTACCATAATGTTTTGATGATGACAGCTTTATAATAGATCTTGAAGTCTGGAATTCTGATGCTGCCAACTTTGGTTTTCTTTTTCAACATTCCTCTAGCTATTTGGGATCTTTTCTGGTTCCATACAAATTTTATGATTATTTGTTCCATTTTTTGGAAAAAAAATTGATGGTATTTTGGTAGGGATTGCATTAAATGTGTAGATTGCTTTAGGTAGTGTAGGCATTTTCACAATATTTGTTCTTCCAAACTATGAGCATGGAATGTTTCCATTTCTTTGTGTCTTCCTCAGTTTCTTTCATGAGTGCTTTATAGTTTTCTGAGTAAAGATTCTTTGCCTTTTTGCTTAGGTTTATTCCTAGGTGTCTTATGGTTTGGGGTACAATTGTAAATGAGATTGACTCCTTATTTTCTCTTTCTTCTGTCTTGCTGTTGGTGTATAGAAATGCAACTGATTCCTGTGCGTTTATTTTATATCCTGACACTTTATTGAATTCCTGTATGAGTTCTAGCAGTTTTGGAATGGTGTCTTTTGGATTTTCCATATAAAGTATCATATCATCTGCAAAGAGTGAGAATTTGACTTCTTCTTTGTGGATTCAGATGCCTTTTATTTCTTTTTGTTGTCTGATTGCTGAGTCTAGGCCTTCTAGCACTATGTTGAATGGCAGTGGTGATTGTGGACAGCACTACCATGTTCCTGACCTTAGGGGAAAAGCTCTCAGTTTTTCCCCATTGAAGATGATATTTGCTGTGGGTTTTTTTGTAGATGGCTTTTATGATATTGACGTATGTACCCTCTATCCCAACACTGTGAAGTGCTTTGATCCAGAAAGGATGCTGTACTTTGTCAAATGCTTTTCCAGTATCTATTGAGAGTATCATATGGTTCTTGTTCTTTCTTTTATTAATGTATTGTTTGATTTACAGATGTTGAACCAACCTTGCAGCCCAGGAGTAAATCCCACTTGGTCTTGATGAATAATCCTTTTAATGTACTGTTGGATCCTATTGGCTAGTATTTTGGTGAGAATTTTTGCATCCATGTTTATCAAGGATATTGGTCTTTAATTCTTTTGATGAGGTCTTTGTCTGGTTTTTGGATTAAAGTAATGCTGGCCTCATAAAATGGGTTTGGAAGTTTTCCTTCCATTTCTGTTTTTTGGAACAATTTCAGGAGAATAAGTATTAATTCTTCCTTAAATGTTTGGTAGCATTCCCCTGGGAAGCCATCTGGCCCTGGCCTCTTGTTTGTTGGGAGATTTTTGATGACTGCTTCAATGTTCTTGTAGGTTATAGGTCCCTTCACATTTTCTATTTCTTTCTGGTTCAGTTTTGGTAGTTTATATGTCTCTAGGAATGCATCCATTTCTTCCAGATTGTCAAATTTGCTGATGTATAGTTGCTCATAAAATGTTCTTATAATTCTTTGTATTACTTTGATGTTGGTTGTGATCTCTCCTCTTTCATTCATGATTTTATTAATTTGGGTTCTTTCTCTTTTCTTTTTGATAAGTCTGGCCAGGGGTTTATTAGTCTTATTAATTCTTTCAGAGAACCAGCTCCTATTTTCGTTGATTTGTTCTAATGTTCTTTTAGTTTCTGTTTCATTGATTTCTGCTCTGATCTTTATTCTCTCTCTTCTCCTGCTGGGTTTAGGCTTTCTTTGCTGTTCTTTCTCCAACTCCTTTAGGTGTAGGATTAGGTTGTGTACTTGAGACCCTTCTTGTTTCTTCAGAAAGGCTTATATTGCTATATACTTTCCTCTTAGGGCATCCTTTGCTGTGTCCCAAAGATTTTAAACAGTCATGCTTTCATTTTCATTTGTTTCCATGAATTTTTTAAATTCTTCTTTAATTTCCTGGTTGACCCATTCATTCTTTAGTAGGATGCTCTTTAGCCTCCATGTATTTAGGTTCTTTCCAGCCTTTCCTTTTGTGGTTGAGTTCTAGTTTCAAAGCATTGTGGTCTTAAAATAATAAGGGAATGATTCCAATTATTTGGTACCAGTTGAGACCAGATTTGTGACCCAGGATGTGATCTCTTCTGGAGAATGTTCCATGTGCACTAGAGAAGAATGTGTATTCTGTTGCTTAGGGATGGAATGTTCTGAATATATCTGTGATGTCCATCTGGTCCAGAGTGTCATTTAAAGCCTTTATTTCCTTGTTGATCTTTCACTTGGATGACCTGTCCATTTCAGTGTGGGGGGGGGTGTTAAAGTCCTCTACTATTATTGTATTATTGTCAATGTGTTTCTTTGATTTTGTTATTAATTGGTTTATATAATTGGCTGCTCCCATGTTTAGGAGCAGAGATATTTAAGATTGTTAGATCTTCTTGTTGGAAAGACCCTTTAAGTATGATATAATGTCCTTCCTTATCTCTTATTATAGTCTTTGACTTAAAGTCTAATTTATCTGATATAAGGATTGCCACCCCAGCTTTCTTTTGATGTCCATTAGCATGGTGAATTGTTTTCCATCCCTCACTTTAAATCTGGAGGTGTCTTTGGGTCTAAAATGAGTTTGTTGCAGACAGCGTATTGATGGGTCTTGTTTTTTTATCCATTCTGATACCTTGTGGCTTTTGATTGGAGCATTTAGCCCATTTACATTCAGGGTAACTATTGAGAGATATGAATTTAGTACCATTGTATTACCTGTAAGGTGACTGTTATTGTATATTGTCTGTGTTCCTTTCTGATCTATTATTTTTAGGCTCTCTTTGCTTAGAGGACCCCTTTCAGTATTTCCTTTAGGGCTGGTTTGGTGTTTGCAAGTACTTTTAGTTTCTATTTGTCCTGGAAGCTTTTTATTTCTTCTTCTATTTTTAATGACAGCCTAGATGGGTATAGTATTTTTGGCTGCATATTTTTCTTGTTTAGTGCTTTGAATATATCATGCCAGTCTTTTCTGGCCTGCTGGGTCTCTGTGGATAGTTCTGCTGCCAATCTAATATTTCTACCATTGTATGTTATGCACCTTTTGTCCCAAGCTGCTTTCAGGATTTTCTCTTTGTGACCGAGACTTGTAAGTTTTACTACTAGATGTCAGAGTGCTAACCTATTTTTATTGATTTTGAGGGGGTTCTTTGTGCCTCCTGGATTTTGATGTTTGTTCTTTTTGCCAAATTAGGGAAATTCTCTGCTATAATTTGCTTCAATATACCTTTTGCTCCCTCTCTCTTTTTTCTTCTTCTGGGATCTCAATTATTCTAGTACTGTTTTGTCTTATGGTATCACTTATCTCTCAAATTCTCCCCTAGTGGTCCAGTAGTTGTTTATCTCTCTTTTTCTCAGCTTCTTTATTCTCCATCATTTGGTCTTCTATATCACTAATTCTCTGTTCTGCCTCATTTATCCTAGTTGTGAAAGCTTCCATTTTTTATTGTATCTCTTTAATAGCTTTTTTTATTTCAACTTGGTTAGATTTTAGTCCTTTTCTTTCTCCAGAAAGGGATTTTATTTCTTAAGGGGTTCTCTAGTATCTTTCATGTTTTTATTGAAGCCCAGAAACCACCTTGATAATCATCATTATTAACTCTAGATCTGACATCTAACTGATGTCCATACTGATTAGGTCCCTAACCATTGGTACTGCCTCTTGTTCTTTTATTTTTTTTTATTTATTTTTTTTAGGTGAGTTTTTCCCCCTTGTCATTTTATACAGATAAGAATAGAGGAAGAGAAAACAAAGTACTAATAGAGTAGCAATGAACCCAGAAAAATATACATTAACCAAATTGAAAGAGACCCAAAACTGGGGGGCCAGTGTGGGAGAAAAAATGAGGGAAAAAAAATACATATTAGCCTGGTGACTAGAATAGAGCCACATATTTGGTTTGGGGCATGTTTTGTTCTTTCAGAAGAAACTGCCTCTCAAAATTTTAAAGAAAGAAGGAAAGAAAGAAATATATATATATATATATATATATATATATATATATGCACACAAAAATAGGGTAAACACAATGAAGGGATGGAATATGAGTATGTGGATGAATATTAAAATAGATTCTAAAAAAGGGATTGATAAGAAGTTGGTTGAGAAAAAATTTAAAAAAAAAAAGGGGAAAGAATGTGATCAGACTGGAGACTAGAACAAGGCAATGCAGGAGATTTAGGGTATATTTTGATCTGTTAGAAGAAACTGTATCCCAAAATTTTAAGTGAAGGAAAAACCTATGTATATACAAAATTGAGGTTAAATACAATGAAGGGATAGAATATGACTATAACAATGAAAGTTAAAAATGACTTTTTAAAAAGTTATTGATAAGATAAAATAGTTAAAAATTGTTAAAATGGGAAAGAGGAAATTTTTTTAAGAATAGAGTAAGAAAAAAATAAAATTTAAGAAATTTAACTTTGAAAGACTAAAGAATCATAGGAATAAAGCCATGAATTCTATGTGTAGCTTTCCCCTAGCTCTGGAGTTCTGCAGTTGTCATTAATTAGAGAACTTGGTCTTGGTTGGATGTTCTTGTTGATTTTCTGGGGTAGGGACCTGTTGTAGTGATTCTCAAATGTCTTTGTGTGAGGCAGAATTGTACCACCCTTGCCAGGGGCTGGGCTAAGTAATCTGCTCGGGTTCATTCTCAGGTGCTTTTGTTCCCTGAACACTTTCTGTAGAGCTCTGGAAGACGGGAATAAAAATGATAGTCTCCCAATCTCTGGCCCAGAGGTGCTGAGAGCTCAGGGCCCCACTCCTCAGTGCGCCCTCAGGGAAAAGCAATCATTCCTGTCTCCCTGGTCTCTGGCTGCACTCTGTGCTCACCAGGCCTGTGACCAAGCACTTCTATCTCTGTCTTACGGCCCCTTTTGGAGTCTCCAAACCCAGAAGTTTCCTGCCACATGCTCCCATGCCGCTCCTCCCAAAGGAAGAAGGAGGGTTCTCAAGGTCTGCCACTTATGGGCCCCCTCCTGAAAGAGCAGTGGCTGACTGTGCCCAGGATCACGGTTTATGGTCAGCCCAAGCTGAAAGCCCCCTCCTTGACTCTCTCTTTGCAGCTGGCTTCCCCACTCTGATACCTGGGAGTTCTGCCACATTCAGGTACCCCCAGGTCTTTCTGTGACCCTGAGAGACCTGAGACCACACTGTCCCCATGAAGGGTCCACCCTCTGCTTAGCCTCTGAAGTGACATCCCTCAGTGATCAGACTTCTAATAGTTCCAATTTTGTGCTCTGCTGCTCTACCACTTGATGTGAGTTGGCCCCTTCCCCACAACCTATCTTCCCATACAACACCTCGGAGTCACTTGCCTGCCTGTCCTACCTTCCAGAAAATGGTCACCTTTCTGTTCCTAGAATTGCTGCTCTTCTTCTCTTTGATCTCCTGTTGAGTTTGTAGGTGGTCAGAATGGTTTGATAACTATCTAGCTGAGCTCCTGGGGCCTGCTGTTATTAGGTTTCCTACTCCTCTGCCATCTTGCTCCTCCCTCCTAAGTTGTATTTTATACTGTACAAAGCCCTGATGTTACCTGGTATCAATGACTACTTTCAGTTCACATGAGTAATGTGAGTAATGTTAATGCATTGAGACACTTGTTGCAAACCTCCTAAGACTCCCATGGTGATCATGCTTGTTACTCTGACCAAGTCACATGTAAGGTTTGTGAATTCTTGCTTTTACTTTTTTAAAAATTTTATTTACTTTTTTCTCACCTTAGCACATACCCTCCCCAATGCCCATTACCCAGCCACCCCATTCCTTCAACCCCCCCGAATTCTTGCTTTTAGATGGCTATCTTGAACTTATCCAGTGTTCTTAGTTTTTCTGAAGATGCCATCTTACTGTTTTTTAAATTATGATATCAGAGGGTACAAAGTCTATATGGTAAGCAGTGAGGTGTATGCAGCCATGAACCCAGTGCCCAGATGGGGCTCCTTATGGATCCCCCTGTGTGATCCCCAGCACATCTCATCTTGTCTTTGGCCCGTAACCTGAACTTTGTGTTTGTTTTTAAAAGCTAGAGAATAATGATTTTACCCACATTTTTTTATGTCTTGCTTGTTTGTGAGCTTCTCAAAATAAGTTGCGTGTGTTCTTCTGGACTTCACTCATTATCACTCAAATCCATGCTGGAAAATGTAGCCATATTTTAATATAGATGTAGTTCTTTTTCCCCAGTGAATATTATTATTGCTTTGGAGGATAATGTTCTCACCCTTTCTCCTGCGATGGACATTTGGGATGCTTGCAGTTTTTTTGCTGTTATGAACAGTGTTTTCCTGAGCATCTTTGTATGTGGCCTTTGCTTTGTGCAGATTTCTCCATGTAAGCCCATGAGTACAACTGCTGGGTCCTTATGTTTGAGCATATTCAACTTTGTGAGATGATGCCAACTGCTTTTCAGAGTGGTGGCAGCAATTTATATACTTAAATGCATTAGATTTTCTGTTGCTTCTCTCCAGCCCTCAGTCTCCTAAGGTGACTTAATCTTTGCCAGTCTGCGTTTGGTGGCCTCCTTTGTGAAGTGGTTGTTACTGTCTTTCTATGGTTATTTTCTTTCTATAATTTTCTTACTAATATGTTGAGTTTCTTTTTATTTTGAATATTAAAATTTTATTAATTTGTACAGTTGGCAAATACCTTTTCCCACTTTGTGGCTTGTCTTGCACTCTCTCTGTAGTTTCTTTTGATGGAGGGAAGTTTGTAATTTGATGTGGTCGTGTTTGTCAATGGTTTTCCCTTTTATGGCTCATTCTTTCTGTGTCTTAAGAACCCTTTTCCTTGAGATCATAAAGGTAGTTTCATACATTGTCTTTGGTGGTTTTGCCTTTCACATCTATATATTGAATTGATTTTTGTACAGGATGTGAAGACACAGTCTGATTTTATTCTATGGGCACAACAATTTTATGAAATTGTATGAGTACCATTAATTGAATGGTTATCTGTTCTTTCCCTAATTATCATTAAAACCAGCTCTTTTATCAGTGAAGCATGCATATGTGTGCATATGTTTCTGACACTTCTGTTCTTTTCATTGATACTTGTTTCTTCTTCTATATAAGTATTCTGTTGAGATTTTGCAGATCATTGCTCTTAACCTTTAGGTCATTTTCTGAAGAAATGACATCTTTGTCATTTCTGAAAAAATGACATCTTTGATATTAAAATCATATAATTCATGACATCTAAATATTTAGTATTTCCTTGATATATTTCTAATAAAATTTTATAATTTCTCCTTAAAGGGCTCCCATATAGTTTTAGATTTCTTTCTGGGTGCTTTGTGTTTATATGCTGTGATAGATAATAACTTTTCAAGAATTTTATTTTCTATGTACACATTGCTGGTATTTCTAAGTGGAATTTTAGTATTTTAGTTTGGAATCTAGGAAACTTGCTAGACTCTAATATTAATTTTAATATATAGATTTCTTTGGAATTTTAAAAGTAAATGACATTTGGGTACATCTTTCCAGTCCTGGTGGTTTATTTCCGTTTCTTGACTTACTCTGTGGATTAGGGCATGTGGCACACTGCCAGGCAGAAGTAGTACTTTCGCTTTTCTCTGATCTGAACACTTCTCATGTTCACTTTTAGAAATGATGCATATTATAGATTTTTAAGATAGTTTTTAAAAATCTTTGGGATTTGAATTACATTTACTTGTTTTCCAATACTAAATCAATCTGGCATTTTCAGAAATACTCAACTTGGTCACAATGAATTACCTTTTTAATTCATTATTGACTTGTTTGTGTAAATATTTATTTAGAATAGTATACCTATCTTCAAATATAATTTGTCTATAATCTTTGTTTTCTTGTGTTGTCCTTATTGAGTTATGATGTCAGAGTTCTGTAACTCTCAGTGGCTTAGGAACATGTTCCTATTTTAGTCTGCTGTTAGTTTGGATAAAGCTGGGATTATTTCTTCCTAGAACTCACCTGGAAATTTGTGGAATTTAAACTTTTGAGTCAGTTTCCTTAATTATCATAAGATTGTCCAGGTTATTAGGCTATACTTCCCTTGCCCCCTCCAGGTTTATTTATATCATTAAATTTTACACAAAATTGGCTTAAAGTTGTTCAAAGCTATGATTCTCAGCTTTATGATGGTAGCACTTCTCAGTTTCATTTGATTTATTGTGTGTTTATTTGAAATCTTATTTAACAGAATAGTATTACTGAGAGAATTTGCTATACTTTTTAAAGAACAAGCTTTTAGCTTGATTTAAAAGCCATTTTGGGGTTAAATAGTACATGTCTGTTTCTTTCTTTTCAATTATGATGCAAGTTTTTTCTTCTTACAAGTTGCATCCTTATGTGTGGAAGATATTTATCATCTGACAACTTGGTTGTAAGTGATTTTCTCTGGTTATCTTTCATTTTTATTTTAGTCAAATTTTTTGTTTGTAATTTCTTTCATTGTTTTTAAACTTAGAAAACCATCTTTTATTGATAAATTAAAGATTTAAAAATTTCTTCTCACTTAATTTTATGGTATCTCTACCAGAACTCTATTTTGAATTTTAGTCTGACCTATGATGTGAAGGAAGTCCCTAAACAGTGCTTCAGAGTTCCAGCTTCATGATCAAATCCCCTGAAGTTCTTCCTATAAAGAACTTCACCCATCTCTAGATTTATTGAATCCTAAATTATGGATGGGGTGGCCTGGGGTGGTGAGATCTCAGAATGTTTGTTTCCTAAAAATATCACAGATAGTTTGTGATGTGCAAGCTGGAATGGGGACGGCCGATTAACTCTATGTTTCCAGATAAAGATGTATTTTGTTGTTCCAGCAACAATTATAGAGCAACCTTTTCCTTCATTGCTGGTTCAAGATTCCTCCCTTACCATGTGCAAACTCCAGGGTGTCCAGGAACCATTACAGGGCTCTGTTTGCAGTGTGATCTTATGCCAACATCACGGACTAAAGGAGGAGGGTTCTAGAACATATTTGCCTGGTGGGTGAGGCTGCTCTGCCCTCTAACTTACTCTTACTTTTAAAAATATTTCTCATCTCTCTACTCTGAATAATACAGTATGTATACCCATTTAAACATGTCATTAAAAACGAGGTCTATTATACATTACCACCTTTCCTGTGTAATTTTCATCCCTTTCTTGTTAAGATTATTTCTTCTTTGTGTGGATTTCCATTGTCATGGGATTTTCTTTCACTTTCTCTTTGAGTTTGTGAAAAGAAGATGTCTTCCTGATTTTAACTGGCCATTATTGGTGCATAGGAAAGCCGTCCATCCTCTTTCAGCAGAGTGGTTAAAACACACGCTGCATCTTGGTTCTGTTAGAATTCTTTCAGATCCTGAACTATTTTGCTTGTCCTTGAATTGTGCTGCTGTTCTTTTATAGGTAGTCCTCTCCCCTGCCTCTTCCACTCTCACTCCTGATGATTCCCTAAGCTCTAGATTTCAGCTGGACTGTCACTTCCCTTAAGATGTCATCTTGGAGCCTTTCACTAGCTTCTGTCCTCTGACGTATACTTCAGTTGGAGCCCATCTTCCATCCTGATGGCTTATTTCGTGTGACCGCTCATCCAGTGTCTTCCATCCCTGCTAAACTGTAGCATCTTAAGGGCCAGGGAGATTTGGGTCTTTTTGCTGCTGTCTCCCAACACACAGTGCATAGCATACAGTGGGCATTTGATATGTTGGTTAAATTAATGCACAGATCAGTGTTTTAGCAGCATCTGTCTGGCAACATGGAGACCATGGTGCAAGAGGAGAGAGAATGTCGGGAAGCCCAGGAATGTCTACTGCAGTTTTCTGGACAGAGGAGAGTGTGAACTTTAGGTAGACTTACTTGGAATGGAGAATCAGGATTAGGTTTGCAGAGTGAAGAGGTGTGATTGACATTCCAGTGCCAGTTAGATGCAGGTGTAGGAGAGAGAGCTGGGTGAACTGGAGCACCTGCAGAGAAACTGGTCATGGGGAGAAAGGTGGGGGGGAAGGTGCTGATACTTGCCTTCTCCCCATATACCTTGAAGATAAGATAGGAAGGGGCACACTTTAGATACTGTTGTTTGCCTCAGAATCAAACAAGATCATTTTCAGATGCAAATAGAGAGCAGTTCTGTTTCATGCATTTGTGTTTTCTAGTGAATTGCTTTTAAAGTCTGTGACAGTGTTTTGAGCACATGGGTGGCTCAGTCAGTTGAGTGTCTGGCTCTTGATTTTGGCTCACGTCATGATCTCAGGGTCATGGGATCCAGTCCTGCGTTGGACTCCCTGCTCAGCATGGAGTCTGCTTGAGGATTCTCTCCTTGTGCCCTTCCCTCTGCTCGCATGCACTGTCTCTCTCTCGCAAATAAATAAATTAATTAAAAAAATAAAGGCTGTGACAGCATTTTGAAAATGGTTCTTATGATGTTAAGCCACTGCACTAAATCACTAGGCAGTCCTTTGGCCTTACAAAATAGAAAATGTGGGAATTCTATCTTCAGACCCCAGCTAATATGTGGTTTCCTTTGGGATGGGCGGACCTTTGAATGGGACAGCTTGTTTCTGTACTTCATGTGTGCCTGTGGGTTCCAGACATAGAAAGGTGTCTCTCTCTCTTTTTTCATTGTCTTTCTTGCTGGGACTCACTTTTAAGGCTCTCTGCAAGTGACATCGTGCAGGTAGTTGATTGAAATCCTCCTCAGTGATGTGGTTTTGATGATCCTGTGACCCCAAGGTGTTTTCAACAGATATCTGCCCTATATAGGGTACCTTTCAGCACCCCACAGTGCTCAAGAGATGACTCCAAAATTCATTCAGAGTTACACAAATTGCTTGGTTTACTGACAGTAAGAAAAATGGCTGGAAGAAGGCAGGGATTAACCTCTCCATGAACCTAAGTGTTTTATAGGTGATATCTGAGGTGAGGGAAGAATTGGAAAAGCTTCACATTCTCCATGGGTGAAATGTGCCATCACCAATGACGCGTCTAATTTTCTTGCTTCCTCAACAGAGTTCCCAGCATCATTAGAATATGACAGTTGCCATTGATACCAGCAGGACTAGAGATGGTGGAGATAGTGGTGTTTGTAGTTGTTGAAATGCTCCCCTGCTGTGATTATCCCTCATGGCAGGTGAGACCCTGCTGGGGAGTGGCTGAGCAGCTGCCAAATACTTCTGACTGGAGGGAGAGCCCTGACATTCCTTAGAATGCATCAACATGTCACTTCCCGATGTGATGACCCCAGATATCTCACTAAAGGGCATAATCAACTGTATTAGATCTTGCAACATAAATATTTGACTTTTTTTTTTTTTTTTGGTAGTTTAAATTTATCCTTGTTAAACTTTATTGTGGTGAGTGTGGTACGCACCCTGGGTGACTTATGTTTTTGTTCTAGAAATACTTGTGTACACACATGCAGGATGAATTGGGAGTGCTGGTTATTTTGCCAGCGCATCAGATATCACTGTTTAGGTCACTTGATTTCAAGAAATGTCAGAAACAAACCTTTCTTTCCAAGTCCCACACCACTCGCTCATTTCTAAGAGTCTTTTGACAAATGGAATAGCAAATAGCAGGAAATCACAGGCAGAGTCCGTGTCAGGGCTGAAATCCTGACTCCATCCTGTGTAACTTGGGGCCCATTACATTAATGTTTTGTGCCTCGGTTTCCTTTTTTTTTTTTTTTTGGTAAGATGGGAATAAGAATGTTACTGTAGGAAAGTTATGAGGACTACATACATTCATCCATGGAAAAGCATGAAGAATTGTATCTGACAAAGTATGAACATTGAAACGTTAGCTTACATTATTATGAAGTCACTCCTAAAATGTAGCTCTCACTTAATGACCAGAATGCTAACGTAAATGAAGTGATTCTTAGTGAATGGTACTATTTAAATTTTGATTCTTTTTTTTCCTTCAAAGTCCTAGTAGATTCAGCTCACTGAACTCCATATAATCTGTTATTTAAATATGTTTTACTCATTAATTTAGGATATCAAGTGTCCAAGGAGGTAGGAAAAGCTTTGACCTAGGACCTATACTTGCTTTTAACTCCAGACAGCCATATAAAGTGAGTTGGGGATTGATCCTGGGCATTCAGGTCAGGAAAGCAGGGTGTGAACACAGGAGGAGGAGATGTTTCTCTTCCAGATGCTTGGTCTGGAGACTTGTGGGGTGCTGAGAACAAGGAAGTCCTAGAAGCAGCCTGATTTAATGAGCATGCTGCAACACACCCGAGAATCTTCTCCCTCCTGTCCTAGAAACTGGCTTTATGCCTCAGTGTCCCTTTCTGCAAAGTGGGAGTTTACATGCTCAGAGGGTATCCGGAGTGAAATGGGCAAAGTAAATGTTTATGATACTTGTAGCACACCAGTATCAAAGATAACAGGTAATGTTACTAGCATCTCTGGGTAAAACGCTATCTGCTGGACTCATTAAGATTGCTGTACAGGGCCTGGTTTCAGCTCTTCAGAGGATAAGCACCATGTGAGCCCCTACCTGCTTTCAGAAGCACGTTCTTTAGAATGAACAGTTGGTGCAGGTCAAACTCGGCCCAGAAGCTGCAGGTTGCCATCCCGGAAAATACTTGGACGGTCGTCATCTGGCTTTTAGGTGCTACCAGTTTCATGAAGGAAGCATTACTTCTGGTTCTTCTGTTCTTTTACATTCAAATGGTAGGGTCATCTAGGCATCATGAGTTTTCTGGCTCAGAGTCTGGAATTCAGGAAGCTTTAGGAACTAATAGAGACAGCAGAATCTGTGGGACCCTGGCACGGAGCCCGCTGGTACAGACGTGCCTGTTGTCTCCTGCGTATGTGAGAGTCAGCCCAACCGCTGAGTCGCTGCCTCAGAGACCGCTCTTTGGTGTTTGTAGCAGATTCTCTAAGTTGTGTTATTCGCAGAAGTTCTAAGAATTTGCAAGTTTACCATATAGGCAGATCTATATCTAGAATTACCTATTTCCAAACCACAAAAATGACCAGCTCCTTTCCCAGCTGATATGATGACTGCTGCTTCTTTCTGTATTAACAATTTAGCTTTCTCTTGGTCTTCCCATCTTCTAGATAAAATTACCAAGATACCCAGTCACAAGTTTTACCCTGCTTCCTGACAGTTCATAACCCAGAGCAAATGATGCTTCTGTGGACCTTTCTTAAAATCACCTAAAAGGACCCAGATTGGTAACAAGCCACCCGACAGTCCCCCACAGCCTGGTTCCCTGAGTGTCACAAGCCAGTAAACCCAGCATGGTTCTGCCAGTCTGTCCTGGTGACCTGTGGATGAAGGGTGTTGATACCTATGTAAGATTTCATGATAATATTACACAGTTATTTACTTTTTGGTACTTACAAAAATTAAATGCAGAAGACATAGGAAGGTTTATAAAAGAGGGTTAAAGACTGAATGATCCACTTAAATAAAAGTTCCTCCCTTTCAAGATGGGGTATATGATACTGCTAAGGCATGTGGGATAGCCCGTCCGTGTCTACAGGCAGACATAGTATGATTCACTTTGCAGATAGGAGGACATGACCCTTTGAAACCTACTTAGAATAAGCTCTTTCCAAAACCTATAGCTTGTGCTGATTATGATGCTGGCAGGCTTCAACCTGCTGTCCTACCGAGTCTGGAACTTTAGACAAGTTAAGATCAACAAGCATTTTGTGGTCAAGTACCATTTAATGAGAGTTTGCAGCCAAGTCATGGTTTGGAGTCCGACTTCCAAGCCAGTAGCCTTTTGACAGTCTTCAGCCTGAGCTGTGGAGAACCCACAAGGAGGCTCTGCTTTTTCTCCAGGCCAACTGACTGACTATTAGAACAGATCCCTGGGGCTCACCCTGGGATAAGCTATCTCTATGCCCCTGGATTCAGAATGCTTTGCTGCTAACACAGGAAAGCAACACAAAGCATATACGGCAGGAGAAGTAGGGGTTCCAGTTTGCTAGGCTTTTCCTAAAAGTAAAAGAAAAGCATTTTCAGTCCTTTATCAGGACAGTTAAAACAACAACAACAACAACAACAACAACGTAAGGTGACTTGCATTATTTTCAGGTCACTTTTCTAGGAAACATGCAAAGTTCTCTCTCAGGCCCTGCTCTCTCCCTTTGTGAGGCAGCCACGAGGCTTTCCCTTGCCAGCTTTATTATGTCATTGAATTAATAATGTTGTAAAGACTAGATCAGAAGTCAATTTGGCAGCTGTGCCTTTAGGGAAATTTTTGGAAGAGTGACCTTCCATTTTTAATAAGCATGTTATTACATTTAGAATTAAATTACCAAGAGCCAAGCTACCCTCTTGAATTTGCTATTAGCCATTTTTTCCCTTTTATTTTTAATGAACTAGAACAAGTCGGAGCCAGTTTTTTCACAGCACGCAGTAAGAAAGGAACTCAGCATCTTTTACTCTCAGGTCCTTTATTTTAGACCTGTTTTACTCTTCTAAATGTTGGCATTTTAAGGCTTCTCCAACGTAGCCAGTTCTTCCCCCTCCCCCAAACATAGACTAGGAAAATCCCTTACCTTACTTCTGCCTGTATGTATGGATGCCTCCCGAGCTTGAGTTTCCTTCCCCCAAGTGAAACATACAATCTTTATTGAAACAATGTGATTCTAAATTCATGCCCAGAGAAGGTGGATCAGGAAGTCAAATAGTATACACTGTAACAACAGATCTGGGGCAAGGGTTAACCCCATCAAATACTAGAACTCAGCTTAAAACATTAGTCCTTAAGGCTGATACAGTGCTGGGGCTGATGTAAATAACCCAAACCCAGAGGGCAGTGGAGAATCACTAGCTAGCAAAGTAGGTCTATTATCCAGTACTACTCCTGACTAAGGCATCCAAGAATTGTTCACGAATGATGTTGGCATAGATAAAGGGCAGTTTGGAGCCAACATTTAGATCCCACACTATAAACCTAAAACAAGTAAAAAGTGTGCTCCAGATTAACTAAAGATGACAAATGCTCAAACTGTAGGAAATGTGGTAAAAAATAAAAGATAGTACACTCAGGTTGAAGCAATAAGGTAAATCACAAATCGGAAAATACTTCCTTATTGTAACAAGGCCTCTTTGAGAGCTGAGCCTGTCAGAGCGTCTTTTGACTTCTGGTACCTAACATACCTACTTAGTATAAGCCCACACCTTTGCTAAGGTAGGTTAATAATTGCTATAATTGTAAGTGGCAGTGTATGAACTAGCCTGTGTGGATGTGTAAGAAAATGTACACATTTTTTTAATGTGCTAGGATGATTTTATTACGGATCCTTTTAAAGAAAAATCCCTTTAGCATATTTTCAGCAAATTGAGGCAAACAGTAGACTTAGAGTATGTGATTATACATTATCATTTTAAATGATAGAAAGTCTTTGACCCCAGCAATAAGTATATTACTCTATTTATTTCTCAGGTGATGGTAATGACACTGTTATAATAATATGATGTGATTTGTTGAGTGGTTACAGCATGCTGGGTACTTTTAAAAGAATTATCTTTCCTCATAGCAAATGTATGCAACGTATTGCATTTTTGAATATATGTTAATAAGAATTCTATAGTGATAGCTAATTTTTGTGCATACATGGGAGATATGGGGAGAGTTAACTTTATATGTATGTATGGTATTTACATTCCTCTGCTGGAATGTGAGTTCCTGGAAGGTGAAACATATTATGGTACACAGGTTCTATGACAGAGGAATATAACCTGGTCTACCTAATAGATATTAACTATAGGAACCGTGTGTTTCACTATCAATGAAAAAAAATCTTCTGCTGCCTAGGGCTACTCCCACCTGGTCTAGGTGTCTATAGAGGCTGAAAAGAATGCATGGCATTAAGGGTCAAAATTATTTTTCTACTAGTACCTTTCATGATTCAGATGATATTCATTCATTGTTTTATTAATATATATATTATATATATTATAAATATATATTTGTGTGTGTTTTTAAATTTCATCATTTAAGTTCCAGTGAGCTAACATACAGTGTAGTATTAGTTTCCAGTGTACAATATAGTGATTCAATACTTCCATACAACACCCAGTGGCCATTACAACAAGTGCCCTCCTTAATCCCCATCACATATTTCACTCAACCCCCAACCCACCTCCCCTCTGGTAACTATCAGCTTGTTCTCTATGGTTAAGAGTCTGTTTCTTGGTTTGCCTTTCTCTCTGATTTTTTTGTTGGTTTGGTTTCTTTTTTGTTTGTTTGTATTTTATTTTATTTCTTTTCAGTGTTCCAGAATTCATTGTTTCTGCATCACACCCAGTGCTCCATGCAATACGTGCCCTCCATAATACCCATCACCCAGGCTTACCCAACGCCCACACTCCTTCCCTCCAAAACCCTCAGTTTGTTTCCCAGAGTCCTCAGTCTCTCATGGTTTGTCTCCCCCTCCAATTTCCCAATTCACTTCTCCTTTCCATCTCCCAGTGTTCTCCGTGTTATTCCTTATGCTCCACAAGTAAATGAAACCATATGATAATTGACTCTCTCTGCTTGATTTATTTCACTCAGCATAATCTCCTCCAGTCCCGTCTATGTTGTTACAAAAGTTGAGTATTCACCCTTTCTGATGGAGGCATAACACTCCATCAGATTGTTGTATATATGGACCATATCTTGTATATATATGTTGTATATATACAACATATTATATATATGGACCATATCTTCTTTATCCATTTTTAAAAATTTTCACTGATTGGTCTTTTGGTCCTGGCTAGGGTAGATACACAATTTTTGGTTTTGAATAATTCCTCATATAGATCACTGAGTGGAACCCAAGATTTATCTCTTTTTTGTTGCTCATTAGCTTGTGATGTATCAGTTATACTAAATAAAGTAAACTTTGCTCTAAGAAAAGAGTGGACAAATGATTTTGAGCTTAAGCAGGATTTAACCAATTTGCATACTCTGGAGAGACCATCTTTCCCTGTATCATTTGTGTAAAGTGAAATTTAGAAGATGTGAGACCTAATATTAAATTGCAAATAGTGGGGCCTCCCTCCAGTACCTATTTCTAACACCCTGATGGGCACTGAAATTTGAGTAAGCACATTATTTAGGGGTGATGAGTCACTTTGTTGTTTGTATAAAGATAATTTATAGAAAATAAGGCATCAGATTTTAAAGTAAAAAGGAAGGATCAGATACTAATTGGAGTGATTGTATGAAGCCGCAATTTACATTCATGGAATCATTCATCATCATCATTTCTTTGATGGGTGGTGACAAGGAGTGCAAACAAGGAAGGTTATGTACCTTCAGCATCTTTGTTTCCAAGATATTTGAGGCAACACAGGGTAAGTGGTTAACAGAAGCATTCTGAAGGCTGATTGCCTGAATTTGAATCCTGGTTTTGCTGCTTCCTCTCTCTGTGACCTGGAGCAAATCATTTAAACTCTGTGCCTCTGCTTTCCTACCTCTAAAATGGTGTTAATAATAATATATACCTCATAGGAGTATCGTGAGGATTAAAGTGAGTTAAGATACTCACATTAAAAGAATGCCTAGCATATTTTAAAAACCGTAGATGTTGGTTACCATCGCTCGCTATGATTAATGAACAAAAGTTTACTGGGACAGAGAGGAGGCTCACAGCATCAGAGATAAAGTTGTTTTGGGAGTGCATTTTTGGCAAGTTTAGTCAGTACCCCAAGATGGTTTTTCATTTTTTTAGAAAGGAAGAATTTATAGGCCTAGCAGGTGATTGATGTAAGCCTCAATTCTGAGCGCCCCTATACAGGATTCTGATTCCCTGATTAACTTCATTGTTCTCTAGCTCTATCTATTGAATTTTTTTTAAAGATTTCATTTATTTATTTGACAGACAGAGATCACAAGTAGGCAGAGAGGCAGGCAGAGAGAGGAAGGGAAGCAGGCTCCCTGCTGAGCAGAGAGCCCAATGTGGGGCTCCATCCCAGGACTCTGGGATCATGACCTGAGCCAAAGGCAGAGGCTTTAACCCACTGAGCAACCCAGGCGCCCTGAATTTTTTTTTCTTTTATTGGACAGGAGAGATGACTTACTAATTTTTAGGTTCCTGGGTATAAAAATAAGAATGTTCTTGACATTGTAACTGACAAAAAACCTGACTGGAAATTAACAGTGAGCCACTGCAGACTGAAACAATTATTCCGGGAAGCACCAGTTCACAATATAAAGTGAAATAGTGATTAATATAGTCACTCGAAAAAGAAAATGAGCCCTTGACAACAAATAGACCTTACACATCAGGGTACTTATGTATAGCTATTTTAAGGTTTAGGCTACAAATGTCCCTTAAAACTATCAGCTAGTGGATTTAACTAGGTGCACTTGAAAATCTTAAAGAAACCTGTATCTGTGCTAAGGTTATATTCTGGTGCAATATAATATTTGCCTGCATCATCCTCTTATAATTCAGAAGAAAATCCTTAGACACATATTAGCTTATTTCCAAGCACCCTATCAGCGAACAGAGGGAAACAAACCAAATACAAAGGAAAAGAGATCATCCAAGAACTTAAATAGCAGGCAGGGAGCAAGGTGGACATTTAACTGCTTTGTACTGCTCTGTGTTTTGTGCGGGGTGCCTGTAGGCGATCACTCCATTGAATGTGTGCAGGCATCCAAAGTCGGACTTGCTGTCTTCATCTGGCCTACTGAAGAAATCGAGGCTCAGAGGAGATGAGTGTCTTGGTCAAGATAACAAGCAGTAAATGGCAGAATCGGGATTCAAATTCAACTCCAAAGGTGATGAAATTCCTGAATATGTGGGTTTAATAAGAGTCGACTCATGTCTCTTTTAAGTTAATTTGGTGCAGATGGGACTTTTACATCAGTATTAATTCGGTTTCTTTCTTATGCATTATTTCAGTTTCATTATATTCAAAGAATTTGGATTGACCATTTTTTTCCATGACTGAGCAAGTCTCATAAGTTTGTAGGCAGGGAGCAGTATTCTTCCAGTCACCTTTGCAATAGAAATGGAGTAACTAGAGTAAGATTCAAATATAAAATCAAATGTAATATTCAAATAGCCTCGTAATCCACTTTCTTTTATGTTTCACTGAAGACAAATTGGGCTACTGGCTTTTATCCCTTAATCTCCAGAGTTGTGTCCTAAATTCTCTATTTCAAGGATTGCAGACAAGCTTCTTTTTCCAGGACTAGAATCCTTCTTGTTCTAGACCCATTGTTTGGCAATATAAAGAGATAAAGCATCTTTGACCCAGTTAGCACCTGGAAATAGGACTTTATTGCAACCCATTATGTGCAGCACGAATATGAATTTTGCCTCTGTTCTAGCCCTTTGCTCAAGGTCAAAGACATTTTTGGAGGTCTCCTGAAATAGGAATCTTTGCTAACCACAGATGATTGCACACCTTTGTCAAACCTGTAACTTTGGGGAATTACCATAGCAGAAGGAGAGGGGAGGATTTCTGAAGTTTAATTAGAAACTACAGAGGTTGTAAGATAAGTGATTAAAATAGTAATTTACTTTCTTGCATGCTGAGTGAAAGGCCTGAAATATTAATTAGGTGGCAGAAGAGAATATGAAATTCAAATGGTGGTAATATTTGAGATTCTCTTGCTGTCTTCCCCACCTCCTCCAGTGTGGCCATGTGTCACATGACTCTGTCCTCATGGCTGGTAAGATCTTGGACTTCACTGTCAGGAGGTGTCTGGAGTCTTGCCTTATGGGCTCTGACATGGACTGACTCAAGGCTGGGCTATACCAACAATAATGTCCCGAGACACAGACTTTCAGTTATAAGAACAACTTCCTGAGGATCTAATGTGGAGCGTGGCAACTGTGGTGAAGATGGTGTCGCATACGTAAAGGTTGCTGAGATCTTAAGCATTCAGTACACACAGAAATAAAAAAGTTAGCTGTGTGAGGTGATAGGTGATAGCATTAGCTATCTTGATCTTAGAAATCACTTCCCGTGTGTAAGTGTCTCAAATCATGTTTTGCACTTTAAGTGTACACAATTATATTTGTCACTTACTCCTCAGTAAAATTGGGAGGGAAAAAAGAGAATGTCCCAAGAAACTTTAAAACAGAGAGTGCAGTTGCCAGGGTGCAGGGGCTGGCGGAGCCGCAAAGCCAAATAAAATGTGGATTGCTTTGGCAATGATGGGTCATATGAGGCCAAAACTTTTGGTGGGGGTTGGAGAGAACTAGTTGATCAAGTGGATACAGAAGGACCTCCAGAGATAACCAGAAATCTCATCAAAAATCAGCAAAAGTTTTGTCCACATTCCTATTGCTGCCCCCATTTCTGGCTCCCTCAGGCCTGGCGTTCATTTTCTCCTACATATCTGCTGACTCTTTACCTTGAGGGAATGTGTGACAGTGCCCACATGTTCTTGGATGGTAGAGAGAGCATTCACTGTGAGGAGAATGACACTTAAAATGAAATCTGTTACATGCACTCAAGAAGAAGATCCACACTTTGGTCTAGAATGTTGGAGAATTAAGAAAATAATTTCTTGGGGGCGTTAGGGATAACTGAAATCTGAGATCCTGGGGGGCAGCATGGCCTTGCTTTCTTCCGGAGCTAAGGTGTCCAAGGCACTAGGAGCCACGAAGGCTGCATCCAGCAGAGTCCTGGGTGGCGAAAGTCTCTGTGCTCAGTGAGAGGAAGCAACCTTTTCCCTTTCAGGGCAGGGAAGCCCTGATTTCTCAAGTTAATATCTAGTTCTTCAGGATTATGTCACTATACCTACAAATTGTATATCTAGAAAATGTAACAGTTCATTCAACTCTGTTGAGTATTTTAGGATACATAGGTTAGAATTGGGAGAATTTATTATTTTTATCAGTTATAGAGATGCTAGGTGCAAACTCCCATTCACTGGTGTGTGACTTCTGGGCTTAGCAGCATGTGTGAAATTTGGACAGTGTTATAGGGCTCATGGGCAAGAACACTAATGTGTTTGCACAGTCGTGCTGGTCCCAGGTAAGGGCTTAATCTGAATCTGTTCATACCTCCTATCATTCAGTCTTGAACTCCAGAAGTCATGGATTTTAAAGTTGCAATCAATAACAATATTGGCTAGGTTCTTTAATCCAGAGCTAGGTTTTTAAGCCTTATATTTTCATAAAATGTATGGCAGAGGTTTTAAGATTATTAATGAGTGTTTCTCTCCTTTTCTTTTTATTGTCCAATGGGAAGGGCATCAAGGGATCACAAGCCAAACTTATAAAATGTTTATCCCAGCCAAAGCTGCCTTACCTTTTTGTTTCCAAATATTGACCTGGTATGATGACACAGGTTTTAAATGTGATGGGGAGAAGCTTTTTCTTGGCACATTTTAACTGTCGAATCTTAAAGATAGTTTCTAAATTAACGACTTCAAAAAAAAATTAATTAATGACTTTAGGTTGAACTTTGCTATCTGGAATATTGAGGTGTATTATAGTAATTATTTGAATCTGGGGGCTTTTATTTTTGTTATTTTCCCTCTTTCTGTGGTTGTATATGTGAAACTCTAAGCCCTTTGATGACACCACGCTTCAATATGACAAATGAATATGCGTTTTAATTTTGCTTTCAGGGAATGAGGGCAAAGGGGAAAAACTTCCAAATGGATTTGCAAGTAGAGTAAGGTTTTCTGAGTAGAGGCAAAGCTGAGATGATTCTAAAATTACTACTGGTGTTTCGTTCCTTAGAAAGACTTACAAGGGATAAGTTTTGGTTGCTTGCTTTTTACCACTGGCAGAATGAAAACAAAATTAGAGGTATTTTTCTTTTTGCTGCTGACTTTTCCCCCACATCAAGGTGAAATTCACATGAAGTTAACCATTTTAAAGGGATAACTGAGAAGTATTTAGTACATTCACAATGTTATGCCACTGTCACCTCTGTCTAGATCCAAATTATTTTTATCACCCTAAGATAAAACCCTACACTCTTTAAGGATTTATTAACTTCTCCTACCAATCCCCTGCCTCTAGCAAGTATGTTTTCTGTATTTTACTTGGTAACCAATGCTGCCTCCTTTTGTGTGTGTGTGTGTGGTTGGTGGTTTATTTTTTAATGTAGTGTACCTTTCTTGATCCCATTCCCTGCTTTGGTCTGAATGTTTGTGTCCTCCTTCCCCATGTCCCAGGCCTCCCTACCATACATATGTTGAAATCCTCATTCTCAAAGTAATGGTATGATGAGGTGGGCCTTTGGGAGATGATTTGGTGCTGAGGGTGGAGCCTTCACCGTTGGACCCAGAGGCCCTCAGCCAACCATGTGAGCACCCTGATCTTGGACTTTCAGTTTTCAGAGCTGTGACAAATACATTTCTGCTTTTTTATAAGTTGCTCAGTCTGTGGTATTTTGTTACAGAAGCCTGAGTAGATGAAGACATGTCTCATTTCCTTTTCCATTTCTTTTTTATTTCCTTAGTGACTTACTGTGGGGATTACAACCAAGATCATAAATTTATAACAGCCCAGTTTAAATAGATAACAATTTAAAATAAATAGCTTATAAAAATTGCTCCTGTGTAGCTCTGCCTTCCATTTACATTGTTCTTATCACACATGTCATCTCTGGACACTGTATACCCATTAATATAGATTGATAATTATTTTATGAATTTATCTTTTAGTAGGGAACAAAAAGAGTAGCAAATCAAAAATACCCTAATATTGGCTTTTATGTAGTTACCTTTGTTGGAGCTATTCCTTCCTTGGAGCTTTCTTCAAGTTACTCTCTAGTATCCTTTCATTTCAGCCTGAAGCACTGCTCTTTAGTGTTCCTTGAGGGACAGGTCTAGTGTTGAATTCACATTTTGTTTACCTGGGCATGCCTTCATTTTTCTGGTTTTTTGTTTGTTTTCAGTAACCTCTACACCCAATGTGGGGCTTGAACTCACAACCACAAGATCAAGAATCACGTGCTCTCCCAACTGAGCCCTCCAGGCACCCCTCTTCCTACATTTTTTAATGGTACTTTTGCCAGCAATAGGATTCTTGGCTTGTCAGGTTATTTTCTTTCAGCACTTTAAATACAGTCATTCTACTGCCTTTTGGTATCCATGGTTTCCAATGAACAATGGGCAGTTAGTTTTATTAAAGATGCCTTTTACATGATGTGTAGCTTCTCTTTTGCTCTTTTCGAGATTCTCGTTTTTGCCTTTGTTTGATTATAATATGTGTTAATGTAGATCTCTTTGAAGTTTATCTTGCTTGGAGTTTGTTGAGCTTAATGGACATTGGGATTTTTCAGCTATCATTTCTTCAAATATATTTTTTCTTCTTTATTCTTCTCTTCTCCCCCTGACTCTCAAAAGCATATGCTGCTATGCTTGATGGTGTCCTACATGTCCTTCTGGCTCTATTGATTCTTATTCATTCTTTTTTCTTTCTGTTCCTCAGTGTATGTAATTTCAGGTGTCCTATTTTCAGGATTGTGGAATCTTTTAACTGCTTGTTCAAATCTGTTAAGCCCTTCTAGAGAATTTTTAATTTCAGCTACTATACTTTTCAACTCCACTTTCTATTTAGTTTTTTATTTTAATTCCTATCTCTTTACAATATCTCCATTTGTCATATTTTTTACTGATTTCCTCTACTTCTTTGTTCATGTTTCCTTGAGCATTTCAATCATATTTAAGACAATTGAATTAAAGTCTTTGTCTAATAGGTTCAGTGTTTGGGTTTCCTCGGAGATGATTTCTTTCAATTTACTTTCCCCCCCTGGAATGGGATATTCTATTTTGCTGCCTTGTGGGCCTTATTGTTGTTGTCATCAAAAATTGGTTATTTTAAATATTATAACATGATAGATCTGGAGATCAGATTCTCTGCATAACTCAGGTTAGTTGTCAACTGTTGAGTACTGCCATTGTGTTTAGTAAGTGTACCAGTCCATTTTGCAGAGACTGTATTCCTTGTCAAGTGTTATTACTGATGTTGCTTTTCTGTTGGTGTGTGGTTACTGAAGTCTCTGCTCTGTTTTCTCATTGGTCCTCCAGTGACCTGTCAGATTTTCTTAAATTTCTGGAACCAAAAGGAAAATAAATATTTCCCCTGTCTTTCTAGCTTAGCTGTGAGCTGGGGCACTCCTTTCATGTGGAAGCTAGGCTATTTACAACTCTGCTTTAACTTTTGCCTCCTGTTTGTGTAGCACTGACAGAACTGCTTGCTAGAAGTACAAGTCTAGGCCCTCTAAGGTTTTTTCTGAGTGTGTGTCAGTCCTGGATGGCCCTACCAAGCCCTTACTTATTCAAGAGACTTCCTGCTTAGCCTTGTGCTTCCTAGTCTTTTGGGTCTGTCTGATGCTTGCCGCTTTTGTAGTCCCTTGTCCCAGGTGGGCATGGGGAGTACTCTTTAAATCTTATAACGGGTGCCACCACCACCGGGAAAGCCACTCCAGCCCAAGGCTAGCAGGGTGGTGTGAAACAAAGATCAGCCTTTGCACCATTCCCTCCGGGAACCACAGGGCAAGTCAAAATGCACAACCACAGTATTTATAAAATAAGATTCATATGAGCCCCTTGGTACCAGTAAGCTGCCCTGTGAATGTGGGCCAGCATCCTCATGGCCCACGTGTGGTGCTGGGGAATGGGAGGCAAATAAGCAAAAAGGCCACAGTGCTTTATTAATGAAATTCTGCCACCTTTATCTTCACTAAGCACGCCTCTAGTTATTGTGGATTTTTAAATTAAATCCCAGAGTTCCAAAAAAGTTGATTATGTCAGTATTTTCATCTTAATCATTGCTTCATTGGAGGAACTGTTTCTCTGAGCACCCTCTTCCACAATTTGCTGGTACATAATTTGGGATTTACTTTCTTCTTTGGCCATTTTTTAAAACTGATACTTAACTTTTTTAGAGCAGTTTATGGTTCACAGGTGAATTGAGGGAAAGGTACAGATTTCCTCTATATCCTGTAGCCCTACACATGCAGAGCCTCCCCCACTATCTCCATCCCCTACCAGAGTGCTTATCTGTTATAGTTAATGAATCCACATTGACTCATCCTTGTCACCCAAAGCCCATAGTTATGTTAGCGTTCACTCTTGGTGTACATTCTATGGGTTTGGATGAACATAAAATGTCAAGTATCCACCTTTTCAGTATCATATAGTTTCACTGCCTAAAGATCTTTTGTGTTCCATGTATTCTTTCCTGCTTCCCCAAATCCTCGTAAACAATGTTGTTTGTTTTCCTGTCTCCATAATTTTCAGTGTTTCCAGATGTCATATAGTTGGAATCACATAACGTGTAAGATTCCCAGATTGGCTTCTTTCACTTAGATAATACATATTTAAGTTTCCTTCATGTCTTTTCATAGCCAATAACTAATTTCTTTTTATCACTGAATAATATTCCTTTGTCTGTTTGTATCAGTTTATCCATCTGCCTCCTGAAGGACATCTTGACTGCTTCTAAGTCCTAGCAGTATTGAATGAAGCCACTGTAAACATCCAGGTGCAGGTGTCTGTGTGGACCTAAGTTTTCAACTCTATTGGGTAAATACCCAGGAATGCAATTGCTGGCTTTTATGTAAAAGTATGTTTAGTTTTGTAAGAAACTGCCAAACTGTCTTCCAAATTGGCGGCACCATTTGGTATTCCTACCAGCAATAAATGAGAGTTCCTGTTGCTCTAAATCCTCAGCAGCAGTTGATGTTGTCAGCATTCCAGATTTTGACCACTCTAATAAGTGCATGTTATTACTTTTTGAAGGATGATATTCCTACTTTACACAAATTTGAGTAGTAATATTTTTATCTAAACATGCTATTATTAAAGCTACCTTTCAGAGCCTGGGAATCTTTTCCTGTCTGGGAATTATTAACTAAGCTGTTCTGTACAGGAGCCTCTTCCCCCACTGTCAAGGCCCTGCAACTGTGTGGAATGAGTTGAAGGTGAAATGTGCTCTTTTCCTTCCCTCTTGCTGCTGATTCCTTAGTTGACTCTCCCTCAGCCCTCTTCCTTTGTTGTCACTGTAGCTTCGGCCCCTGGCTTCTCCATTCTTCACTCTATTGGTCAGTGTTTTGACCCGTCTAATATTTTTTAAGCATTATCTAATCTAAAATTTTTAAAAATCTAATATTTTTTAAGCATCTTCAGAAGGAAGATTTAACTTCTGAGGTTCACCTTCAAGGTGCTCCAGTAATCTATCCTGGTCCAATTTGCCCACCAATTCCCATGGTATTTCTTTCTATACCCACTAAATGAAGAGAGTGGCCATTCCTGGCTAGAAATGGTGGGTACCCAATTTGTGGCTTCTTTTATTCCAATTTCTCCCTTCCTCACCTTGTTTTCTTCCCGTGCCCATGATCTACCTCTCTCTTAAAATGTAGCCCAGACTTGAAGACTTTCTTTAAGTTAATATCTACTTAAAGAAATCCTTAAATTACCTAACTTTACTACTGTTTGGCACTTCATACTTTAGTACCTTGTATTATAGTTATTTTTGGTATATATTTTATCTCTCTTCAGAATCTATGAAGATAACATATATTGGTTCATTTGACATTCTCTGAAAACCTTGGCATAGTGTCCTACTATTTTAAAGGTTTACTATTATGTGACAAATAGATGAGTGTTTAAGTTTAGCTACATAAAAAGAAAATACTTTTGGAAGATTGTTTTACCGTATTTCAGCTGTCAAACCATTCTAGCCAATGGTATGATTTTAAATTTAAATAAATTTGCTGGGGCACCTGGGTGGCTCAGTGGGTTAAATCCTCTGTCTTCCGCTCAGGTCATGATCTCAGGGTCCTGGGATCGAGCCCCGCGTGGGGCTCTCTGCTCAGCAGGGAGCCTGCTTCTCCCTCTCCCTCTGCCTGCCTCTCTGCCTACTTATGATCTCTCTGTCTGTCAAATAAATAAATAAATAAATAAATAATTTTAAATAAATTTGCTGAGCCTGACTGGGAGAGCTCTTAGTTTGGTTTCTTTGACTTCCTGAGGGAAAAAAACGGTCAGTAGCAACTCTCAGTGCCTTCAGGGATGTTCTTACCGATACTTTAATTAGAAACTTACAGATTTCCTCACAGTCTAGCTATGTGCTTAGATATATTAATATATCTAAAGGCCTTACCTGGAATCACAGCCTGATGGTTTTCCAACTTGCATTCATTTGGTTCTTAACACTTAAGGCTTGGACCATATGTGAAATCATGGTGCTGTTGTCTTGTCCATTTCATTACTGAAAGGTTGTTTTTTTTTTTTTTTAACTTTGTTCCTTATTCACTGTTTATCATATGTCATACCTTAGCAGTGCTTCAGCCTCTGGGAGGTAGCAAAAAGCATGGTACAGTTTTGTCCAATGGGGGACCTTGTAGGCCATAGCATCCATCTTGCATAGACATCTAATAGGAATTAGTGTCTGCCTGTCTGTCTGTCTCTTATCTCTTTCTGTGCTTCTTTGCATGCTTTTGTATTGTTTGAGGATTCTGGTTTTTTCCTGGAGGGGTAATACAAGATTTCCAGGGATACTGATTCCACTTCAGCTGTTCTTATAAGATACCCTAGAAAGGCATCTTACTTCTTTTGTTTTTTCAAACTGTATCATCACAAACTTTTTTTTTTTAGATTTATTTATTTATTTGACAGACAGAGATCACAAGTAGGCAGAGAGGCAGAAGCAGGCAGAGAGAGAGAAAGGGAAACAGACTCCCTGCTGAGCAGAAAGCCTGAAGCAGGGCTCAATTCCAGGACCCTGGGATCATGATCTGGGCTGAAGACAGAGGCTTTAACCCACTGAGCCACCCAGGCACCCCTACAGACTTTTTTCTTAAGTATTGGATATCTCTTATGGCATCACCTTTATGTGTTGCTTTTCTAGCAAAGTCTTTCCATTTCTCTTTGAGGATGGAATTGAGGGTAGGAAGATGGTTTTTTCCAACACATTTAGCAAGGGACATTGCATCCAAAAGTAAAAAGAATTCCTTTTTTTTTTTTTTTTTTTTGCCTTCATTTTCTTCACTTCCAAACTTTAAATTCTGACTCTCATTTATTGTCTTCATTCTCTATGTTTGTTTTTTGGCAATTTTGGAGCTGCCTATTTTTTATGCCTCTTTGAGTAAGATAAAGTTGACTCTAGGACAGGGTCAAAATCTGTACCATAGGTCTCAGTTCTGCCTTTTTAAGCTAATATATTCAATCTAGTTTCCCTTGCATATGATAGCTATTAAAACATTTCAAGACTGTGAACATGCTTATTTAAGACCGGAAAAGCCCAGGTCACAGAGGAAGAAAGAGGCAATTACAGAGTAGGAGTGGACAGACTTGAGTGGTTTGGGAGACTCTGGGAGATGCAGATAATATAAGGCACTGCTGGAAAAGATGAAAGGAGCTGGACAGAGCAAAAATGTTTATTCATCTGGTAGTTTTTATGATCAGCATCCCCTGAAAATAATTTCTGCAGGTTCCTTCTTCAATGAAAATATGAAGAGTGTGTTAGATTGGAAATACTGAGAATTTCTGCCTTAGCACTGCCTTTCCATTCCCATCCTGCCTCTTTCCCACCAGGACGTGGAAGAGGCACGGGGCAGAATGCATTCTTCTCTATTTCTGGTTGCTCCATGGCTACCAGGCTGCACTGTTAGCAGAGTTCTGTAGGTGTTATTCCCAGGTGCCTGCTGATGGCTTTCTATACGTTTGCATGGGATTCTATGTGATGATTGTTGTTTAACTTCACAGATTCGGGATAGGTTACAAGATTACCATGATGTGGCAAATGAGATCAATTGCTGTACCTGCAAAGCACTGACTCTGGTTTCCATATCCACACAGGAAATCGAGTCTCATTACTCTAATTCTATCCTACATAATACCTATGTAATTACAGGGCTTGAAGTAAAAAAATATTCCAACAAATGTGATACCAAAAGTCCTGCAAACTTACTAACTAATTTATCCTAATTTCATGATATTTTACAAATTAGCCTTTATTGCTCCCTGTCTACCCTGCTTGTTCCTCTAGTAAGTTCACTTCTTACCTCAGACACTAATTTAATTGTGCCCCTCCGTCTACCTCATCCAAACAGCCATCAGTGAGTAGGGAGAATGGTGTAGTCTGATAAAAGATGATACATAACAATGGAGTTTAGAAAAAGAAAAAAAATGACTCTTGAACTAAGTTATAAAAAGAACCCCATAATCCAAACTGTGTATTTATTTGTTTGCATGGTCCTAGTTATATTTGGTTTCACATAGGGATGGGAGAAAAAGACATGAAGGATTTTAGGGGGAAAAAAAATAAAAGGAGGTACAAAACATTTGGTTGAAAATTGTATAGTATATATGCTGTTTTGTCATCATTACACTTGTGTTTTTGAAACAAATTGCTTTTCTGCAGTTCAGCAGATAATAGTCAGGACTACAATATGGAATCACATTTGGCTTTGGTTCCCCTGCAGCTCTATCCCCCCATAAGAATGAATTTTACAAATGGTTTAGAAGTTTTCAACATGTTGATGTTTTAAGTTACAACCCAGCCATTAGAACATATCCATTTTCTGCCTAAAGGAAAATTTCTGTACTCAGAGAAGCCACCAGACCTCTGTCCCTTTTTGGGATGGTGTGAACCAGTTCATCCTGCTCATGGTGTCTTGCCAGGGTTCCCATTGAGGGTGCAGAGGCGTGCCCCCAAGAAACTATCTGTTCTATGAGGTCCTATGGCACTTTTTTCTGTCTTCAGTCATGCATGGGATAAACTATGCAAATTTGGCATTTTTCTAAATTATGCCACCTCAAATAGTATGTTGTTTCCATTCAGGTCAGTTTTAGGCCACTAAATCAAGTCATTGGGTCTCAAATTGTTTGAAACAAATTGGTTTTGAAATATCTCTGATGCCTGTTGGCCCACATTTTGCAGCATGTGAAGATTGGAATGGACTCCCCACCATAGCTGCCCTCCTATGTCTTTCTCTCTGAGTAGGTAGTGTATTTGTCACTTTACAATCCCTGCAACAGACTTGAGTTCCATATTGGTTCTGTCTCCAAAGATTATAAAATTCCCATCAGACTTGGAGAGCAAAATGAGAGTGAAACTTCATGAGGAAGAGTGTCGATTGACCTGTTCTCCCTGCCCTCAAGTCCTCAGCAGTACATTTCTTCTCATGTCTTGGCTACTAAGAAAGTGAAACTTGAAACTAATTTTTCAGAATTGCAGTGTGACTACAGTATCAAGTAGAATTGAACTGGAGCCCTGGGGAAGCAAACGGGTTGGTTGTGGGCTTAAACCGTGTCTCCATTGTTTCCTTCTGATCAGCATCCCCTGAAAATAATTTCTGCAGGTTCCTTCTTCAATGAAAATATGAAGAGTGTGTTAGATTGGAAATACTGAGAATTTCTGCCTTAGCACTGCCTTTCCATTCCCATCCTGCCTCTTTCCCAACAGGACGTGGAAGAGGCACGGGGCAGAATGCATTCTTCTCTATTTCTGGTTGCTCCATGGCTGATCACCCTCCAGAGGCTGATCTTACTTGTGAGCTTTATCTTTTTAAAAAGAAAAAAAGAAAGAAAATAAAAGAAAAAGATTTTATTTATTTATTTGAGAAAGAGAGAGTGTGTGTGTGTGTGTGTGTGTGTGTGTGTGTGCAAGTAGGGGGCAGGGGGAGGCAGGGGGTGGGTGTTGGGCAGGGGCAGAGGAAGAGGGAGACTCTCAAGCAGATTCCCTGCTGAGCTTGATGCAGGGCCTGATCCTACAACCTTGCGATCATAACCTGAACCAAAATCAAGAGCTGGATGTTGAACCGACTGAGGCACCCAGGTGCCCCACCAGTGAGCTTTTGAGCATACCGGATTCATAAATTGTTCTTCTGAGTAATTGAAAAGCAAACTGTAGTCACTAACTAAATATAAGGCATCCTTAAAGGATGCTTTATTCTTTCTCTTTTCTCTTTATGTCTCTGTTTTCATGAGAGTATTCTGTAACCAAATGGTGTGATCCTACTTTTCCTCATTCCTCTGTCCCTAAATTCTGATCATTCCCCTGAGTGTGCTTGCCAGCTTGTTAGTGTACAGGTTTTATAAGAGAAGGTGAGCATGTGCAGGAGACATGAGCTTCTGGAGGTGACAGAGGGCCCTAGCAGGACAGAATTTTGGGAATGGCAACAATGTACATGTCTGTCATGTTGGCTTTGTCCTTAGGATTTACACTGTGTGACCTATAATGCCAGGCGGCTGAGCAGGAGCCAAGTTAAATGTCTCCGGGGCCACTGTACAGCAGTTGTCAATCTCAAATGCTTAAAAATGTCTAACATTCTTCCTTTCCAGAGGGCATCCTGTGTTTACACATTGATGCTGTTGAAATCAAGCCTGGCCGATAGGAGAGTTGTAGAACAGGACAGACAGAAACAAATCAGACCAGGTGCAGAGCAGTACCTTGGGAAATACCTCCAATTATTTTCAGATGCTGGCAACTATGTGGAAATCATGTGCTTATGAAGTAGCTTTCTAATTTTAATATTTTGGGAAATGTGATGACAAAACCTTTTCTAGTTAGTATCTTGTGTGTTTTTGATAGAATGTGAAGCCATTCCACTCTCAGTAGGGAAGGATTATGGAAGAAGAATATCATATACACAAATTGTAGGTGTGGCCAATAATTTTGTTCTAATGAGTATATCTGAGAGAGTGAGTATGTTTGGAAGAGTATTGGAAGTGGCTTCCCAGGCTCTGCTGGAGTTCATGAGTTGGATAAACTCACCTTTAGGAGGCAGGCAGTCGAGGTGCTCCCAGTGGATCGATAGAGAGGCCTCAAAAAATAACATTTATTTTATTTTGTCATTCATTTTATTTCTTTAAAGTGTAGTTGACATACAATGCTACGTTAGTTTCAGGTGTGCAACAGAGCAGTTGGACAAGTCTGCACCTTATGCTCCACTCCCATCTGTCATCGTACAACACTATTATAACACTGCTGACTATATCCTCTATGCTGAACCTTTCATCAAAAAGAGCATTTTAAGTGGAAGTCCCCCAATTAGTGCATCTTTCCTTTGATTTATGTTATATAAATCAAATTGATATGATTAATTAACCTGTCTATTTATTTAAAAACTCAGTAGTGCCTTGGAGGGTAAGTATTCTGACAAATAGGTAATGATTATAAGATAATCTGATTGGCAGTACAGATCAGAGGATTGAAATTTCAAATGGAACATGTTCCCAACTTGAGAGCTTAAACACATATCTTAAAATGTCCTTAAATTTCACAGGTATCAGAGGAAGGATGAGCTAGATTGTTGTTGTTTCCCCCAGTCTGGCTTAGCTATTTCTAAATTGGCTTTACTCAGTAGCTCTCCCTCTGAGTTGAGTTGTGTTGGAACGGTACAGACCTCTGTGTGGGGTGGAGGATAGAAAGGAAATAAGCAAGTCATTTCAGGGCTCTGTTCCGAAGTGTGAGATCTAATCTGGTTCAGAGACCACACGTGAATTCTACCTTAGGACATTTTAATCATTTCCCTGACAACAGGCTTATTTTATGTGAGCATATCATAAGAGACTACCATCTCTCCCCAACCTCACCACCTTCACTGGATACCTATTGTTTTTTGTGTGTCTGAACAAAAAGGTTTGAGTTTCACCAAGGTGAAAGGGAAAAAGTAGATAGCGCATGAAATGATTATTTTACATTTTATACATTTACTCTAGAAAATAATTAGTTTTGTATTTGACTTAATGAAACTGTGCATCTCTTATTAGTAGATATTCAATAGGAAACTCAGTTTGATAAGTTAAAATTTGCAAGCAAAAAATGTCTTCTGTAGTTTTATTTTTTAATGGGATTTATAAAGCCTCTAACTCCTGTTTTTTGTTTTTGTTTTTTGTTTGTGTTTGTGTGCTTTTCTTTTCCTAGTGCCTTGGTGATAGGACAGAGTCATGTCTTTTTCTTCTCCTTTCTAGAGAAAGGGAAGTCTCCCTCCCAGATCACTGCCAGGGATTCCCAGCTAGCTAGTTTCCCTTGCTGTGCACCGCCCCCCCCCCCCCCGCCCCGCCCCAGCACATTCTTTTCTATCCCTGCTGCATTGATTCGTCTTTCTAAAAACTCTTCTATCATGGCACCAACTTAGTCTAGAAATCTGCTCATTATGGTTGCCACTAGCACATGTGGCTATTTAAATTAATTTAAATAAAATTACAATTTTAGTTTCTTTGTTGCCCTTAGCCACATTTCAAGTGTTCCAGAGACACATGTGAGCAGTACAGAGGAACATTTGTATCATCCCAAAAAATTCTACTGGGCAGTGCTAGTCTAACACCCCTGAGTTTCCTCCTTCTAGAGGCTTAAGTGTTAACCCCTCAGCCTGGCTTCCAGGCTTCCCTGAATCTTGCTTAGCTGTACAGACTGAATTTAACTGATTGGAAGGTTGTCAGAAAAATCTTTATGCTCAGGGGAGGCTTGGTGGAAGAGGAGAGGCATTTTATTTCTTTTTGAAGAATAAATGGTGCTCCAGCAGGCAGGAGGTGGTAGAAGGTTCTGGGAAAATAGGTGAATATGAAGATCATTTGGGGAGTGTAGAGGATCTCTCTCTGGTGAAGGATAAGGTGGATATAGGGAAACAGGTGAGAGACAGGTGTCCTGTATCCTCTGTGAGGGATTTATATAGGAAAGTGTCTTCACATGGTCTTTGGTCAATGTTTGAGTTGAACCATCTTTTATGGTCTTTAATGTGATCTGTCTTCAAAGAGAGAACATGAAAGAGTTGATTTGGTAATTGCAAAGAAGATGGGGATAAAGGTATTAGTGGACAAACGTGTACTTGAAAGGGAGGAGAGATAAGGATGGGAGTGTAGCAGTCCAAACACTCTGTAGGGATCACTGCGCTGATCTGGTGTAAAGGAGAGAGGAAGTGCAGTAGAGACAGAAAGTGAGATAGGGGTGTGAGGCAGGTGATGCCTCCAGGGAAAGTCAGATTTTAATCATGACCGTAATGCAGGGATTTAAGAAGTTTTGGGTGAGAGTAAGATTACCCATGGCAGCCCAGGTTCCACAGGGTACAGTGGATAGGGAAATGGAGGCACAGATAGTTCATGGTGGCAAGAACTTACCCCTCAGTTTTATGTCCCTAGTATCTGCAAAGCACGTGATGGTTACTAGATTGCTATTAAATGTTTGTTGCCTGTGTGTGGAAGGTCTCCCCAAACTGAGTAGTCACAGAGTATGGTGCCAAGCAGATATCCATGCCTGTGGTGGTCATTTCAGCAACAAATGGCGGAGGTGAGGGAGAAAGGTAGAGGCCCTTAATGATTGGGCTGGTAGCAGGGGGAGTATGTGGCTGGCAGTATTGCTGAATTTCTGGAATTAAAGTCCTCACTGGAGAGTTGCTGAGTTTACTGAATTACCTAGACCCAAGGTGCCAAAGTAAGCGTTGCTGGTTCAGCTACTTGCACTTCCCGCCCCGCCCTGGCTCTGGCCCGAGAGCAGCTCCAGTGGAAGGGGTTCTTCTTAGGCAGGAGGGAAGGACTGGTGGAAGCAAGGAGAGGTGAGGCCTCTGTAGCCATCTCTGGAGACATCTCCCGGGGTGTGGCTGGCTTTTGAGCCATATTATATGGAGACAATCAGAAATACCTTTGGGAAAATGACTTCGGCAGCACTGTGGCTGGTGAGCTCTGCACTTGAAATCAGCATTGAATGAGTGGTTGCTCCACCGCTACTTGCTCTCGGGCAAGTCACTTAACCTCTTAGGTCATTTCTGAGATTTCAGGTCTTCCTATGTCCACCAGTGGAGGCTGATGTGGGGATGAAAAACAAGTTTTCTGAAAACATTTTATAAGCTCTAACATGCTATGAATTTAATGTTACATGTAAATTGAATTCCATTGGGTAGAGATCTGAGCAAAGGAAACCTGGTGAAGATCTCTTTACAGTAATCACAATGAGTTAATGAGAACATGAACCTAGGCTATGACAATGAAGAAAGGAAGGAAGAAAAAAAAGAAAGTAAAGAAAAAGGAAAGGAAAGGATGTTAAGTTGTTTTTTTTTGTTTTTTTTTTTTTTTTAAGATTTTATTTGTAAGAGAGAAAGAGAGTGAGCCTAAGCAGGGGGAGTGGCAGAGGGAGAAAGAGAAGACGACTCCTTGCTGAACAAGGAACCAAGGCAGGACTCCATCCCAGGACCCTGGGATCATGACCTGAGCCAAAGGCAGGCTCACTGAGTGAGCCATCCAGGTGTCCCCAGATGTAAAGTTTTCTAGTAAGAATTTAAAACTTGCACTTGGAAGTCAGTTAAGCACTGGGGCAAGGCATCAGAATGAAAGAGAAGGAGGATACCAGGATTCTGAGTTTGAATGAATGAGAGCATAGTGGTAGTGAGATAGTAGTGGAGGGAAAGACTGGCAATGGAAGGGAAGGTCTTTGTGTCAGGCTCACTGAATTCCAGGTACCGCTGGAACATCCTGCTAGAAACAACCAGGAGAAATCTAGTTGGAAGCACAGAGGAAAAATGGAGGCTGGGGTTGGGTGCCAACCACTAGAAGCACTGTTGGCAATTTTGGAATTGAATGTAAACACCGAGGTAGAAGTATCAGAAGAAAGCCAGGGTCAGACTCTTGGGGGAGATAATGCAATTTAACTTCCTTTGGTGTTACGTCTTCCTTGATGCATCTATAGCTTCCTTACCTGCCTGAGTCTTGGCAATTAGTACTGCATGTTTACTTGTTGTTCATACTCTTGGTATACGCTTAATTCTGGGAGGGAGAGATTGTATTTATCTTGTGTACTATTGATCTTGAACATAAGTTTAAATGCCTAGACACGTACAAGTAAATATTTGTAAATATTCTTTTGAATGAATGAATGCTCTGAAACTAAGGTCATTGTGAAGGAAGATCAAGAGAAGCTTAGCTCAAGGTTACCATCCTGGGCCCTTCCTGGTCAAATGATATTAAATAGGACCAGTTGAATTGCTAGTGTCTCAAAGGAGAATCCTTTGATGCTCTGTAGATTGACAATGTGAGTTGAGAATATACATTGTATATTGTAGAAATAACAAAATAATGTAGAAATAACAAAAGGTGAAGGGTATCAGGACAGCATCAGCATCTGTGAATCCAGGAGAGCTGGAGAGGTAGGCCAAGCTAAGAACGACCTTGAGAGTGAGTCTTCAGTGGCTTATGTAACAAAACTCATTTTGAAAACAAGGCAGGCCATGTTGAAAGAGGTTGAATAAATTGATTAGGAGGGAACAAAAGGGAGATTTCATGTTATTATTTCTTGGGTATGACTGCGATAATTGTGTGCCTCTAATGGGTTGAGTTGTGTCCACCCCAACAGATAGGTTGAAATCTTAATCCCCTGGGCCTTAGAATGGGACCTTGTTTGTAAATAGGTTCCTTGCAGATATAATTAGTTAAAATGAGGTCATGCTGGAGTCAAGCGGGCCCTGTGCAATGATTGGTGTCCTTACAAGAAGAGATGAGATGCGTGGACATAACCGAGGTGGCAGAGACAGAAGTCACTGCAGCTGCAAGCCCGAATTGCACCCCACCAGCAGGTAGGAAGGGGTGGGGCAGGTTTCAGAGAGAATATGGCCCTGTTGACACCTTGCATTCAGATGTCTAGCCCTGAGAACTGAGATGGTTTTATTGTTGGTCAGTTGTGGTCAGTTATGGCAGCCCTGAGAGACTGATAGTGGCTAAAGGGAAGTGAAAGTGAAGGTCATGGAAACCAAGGTGGTATGAGATATGGTTGCAGTGCTCAAGAGTTGGAGAATAGTGGAGAGAGATGGAAAGAAGAAAACAGTGTTGAGCACTAAAAGCCTCTAGATAAGGGGTGTTCTATAGCCTCCACAGGTAATTGGCCACATCACCATGAGCTCTCCATATCTCAGCTTCTTTTAAAGCAAAGCAAGGGACTTTCACTATCATGAAGCACCGTCTACATTCCAGGTTTTATTCATCTCAGTCTAGGTCTGTTAGTTCTTGGCGGTTTGGATTTAGGCTGCACTTGGTACAGACATTCAGTTTCTTTTGCAGGTAGTATAAGAGGGGCTCTGTGCATCTAAATAGGACTGTGGTCTTCAGGTTGAATGGGTTCAATGTGTCAACCACTCCTTGCCTAAATTCTCATTGCAGAGATGCAATCAAGCAGTATGCCCTAGTACATATTTCTAAAAAGAGGGAAATAGTTGGTATTGAAGTAACTGATTCCTTTTGCAAAGGTGTCCATGAAAACTGGGAATTCTAGACTGCTTTCCGGAGGAAGGATTCTTTAAAGATTGGGAAATTAGGGAAAAATTTAAAAAGAAAGAAAAAGCTGTGCCCAACTTAACCAATATTGAGGGCAGAGGGGTGGTAGAAGGCCCTGCAGTGTTCAGTTGCCTTTGTCCTAAGACTCCAGACAGTTTGGGTGCAGGGAAAATGAGTGTCTTTAATCTGTTACCCTAGAGCTCCTGCATCAGAAATGAATTTGGGATTAGTGCTAATGTTTTAGAAGACTGGTTTTCCATACTGGAGGCAGAATGAAATATTTATGTGCCCCGTAGTGTTTACCTTGGTATTTCCACACTCAATTTTTGCAGAGATTGACAGGTACATAATTTTGGGTAGTGGCATGACCTGTGTGTATTCCTCTGGTCCTGACTGCTGTGGGGGTTCCGGGCAGTGGTTGCTGTCGCTCAGCCCATTGCCAGGGAAGGAAACCTGCAGGGAGCCCTCTGTGCTGTTTCCAGTGTTGTTATTAGGAATGGCAGTTGGCTCCTAGAGGAAAAGAGAAATAGGGCCAATGTGAACTTGTGGACAGGTTTGTTTCCTCCTTCTCCTTAAATACAAGTATTGTAGTCTTTTGCTTTTTACCTCCCTCCTACCCCTTATCTAAACAAAGCAAACAAGTCTTTGAGAACACCTCAAAATGATTTATTTGTTGAAGATGTGTGAAAATAGTGATCTAAGAGGTTGGAAAAAGGAAATCTCAGTGGTTTCATTCTTGTGTACCTTTTAAAATAGATGAGAATGGAGGAAAACTTTGGGCTGACAGCTTGGGATGTGATCTGGTTCACCTTCTGATAGAAGAATGAGTCTTTACCAAGTGACTGTGTTTGGATATAATCCAGACCCAAAAGAACACTCTGGTCTTTGGCTAGCCTGTAGAAGAAAAACATCAAAATGAAGCAAAATTACCACATATCAGTTTCCATGTGAAGCTATGTGTGTGTAACTATAGCTGAAGGAAAGTGAAATTTGAAAAAAAAAAAATATATATATATATATATATATATATTGCCTCTCCTTGTAACTGAGACTCTATTAGTAAGAAGTGCCGCGGAGCTTTAGTGAAGATGCTAGAAGATTTAGTGAATTATTGGTATCAGCCACACTCCATTTCCAAAGTCTGTTTCTTCTCAGCCATCCTGTGGGCTCCTGTTGTCAGTTGGATCCTTCTTCCCTAGTCTTCTCCAGACACCTTATGATTTTGAGAGGTGGTAATCAGGAACAAAATCCTTTCCCATAGTCTGGGACCCTCATCACCTTCCAGACCAAGTGACTGGAGCCTGACACACCGGCCAGCAGTTGTTTTTCTTAGTTGTATTGCTGCTTTAATTGGCCACAGTTCTCTTCATCTGTCATGCAAACTCTTAAAACTCATACGAGAGTAATTTTCCCCACCTTCTTTATTGCGGGTTATTTTCTCTCCGTGGGGCACACTGCGGGTGATTAGGCCCGCGCCCTCTGGTCTGCTCCTCTGCTTGCTTGCTTCAGCACGCCGTCCTTTGGTGAGTTTGTGCAGGCTGACCGATTGAGTTACACCCTAAGGAATGTGGAACCTGGTTCTCAGCTGCAGGATGTCTTTCCCGAAAGTTCTTGTACTGTGAGGCCTGCTTTGAGGATTCACATGTGTATATTGGCTTACAGCAACATTAAAGCTTTCTCCCCCCAGTAGATGGGTAAGTTACTAGGAATATGAGGTAGTGCTCTCACGGGGCTGGGAGCTCAGGGCTGGCTGGTGGTATTGCTGGGTCCTTTCTGGCTGGCTTCATGTGCATTTATGACTTTCTTTTAAACCCAATAGTCTTTCCTTGGACTTAAAGGGGAAGTTCTTAATGCAATGAGAGAGATTCTGTGGTTATTTGCTGTAAAAGGTTGGAAGCTCTAATACTGTAAACCATAAAACAAGCAAGAAGAGGAAACATTAAACTGATCTCCAAATATTCCATTTGATGGGACATAAATTGAGAGCAAAAGACCACAAACAGAAAAATGATGTGCTAATAGTGCAATTTGAGGTTGTTTTAGTAATGTGCGTAGGGTGAAGTAGACAAAAAGACTAGGAGGGAGGCTCTGTGTGAACACATTGCCCTTGGGCATGAAGCTTGTGGGTACTTTGGTGCCCAGTGTGAGGCTCTGGTTGAGAGTGTAGGTGAGCAATTTCTACTCCGTCTCAACATCAGGTCTGGGTGTATGGGCCACAGCTGGTCCTTGTGCTGGTTAAGTCTTTTCTACACAGAGGATTCTCAAAAGGCTTGATTTGGTAGGAGAATAATATACTTCTGCTGGATTCAGTGTGTACGTGTATGTGTGTGTGTGTGAGAGAGAGAGAGAGAGAGAGTTTACTCCTTGTTTCAGTCTATAGATTTGTATTTGATTCTTGTCATTAGAGCTCTGAAATGACTGTAGGTATGAGTCCTCATCTCAACTGAATTGCCCGGAAAGTATTCCTTTCATATAATCCGTAAGAGGGTCATGTGCAATTACAAGTGGCAGCATCTGGGAAAGCATGTTGTGATGTTCCTTGTGCAGAAAAAACAATTACATTTACCATGATGAGCCCTGAGTAATGTGTAGCATTGTTGAATCACTATACTGTACACCTAAAACTGATAGAGTTCTGTGTTAACATTACTAGAATTAAAATTTAAAACTTGATTAAAAAATAATAAGACACACTAGCTTGTATAGAAAAAAAAAAAAAGAAATGGTCACCATTTGGGAAAATGGTATATTGAATCATCATTTCCTTTTTCAATTGTGAGTCTCTGATCATGCTTGATTTTTGTGTCCAATTGCTAGGCCGTAGGCCAAACACAGCCTACAGTAGTGTTGTGTTGGGATAGCCCTGTAAATATGGATAGGTGGGACAGACATTTCTCATTTGGCTACAGACCCCACCACTCCTTAATGTTGCCACTGTACCTTCATTATCTGTCTGGTGCTCTGAGGTCATTTATCTACCTGGTACCCAAAGCCCATTTTCAAATTCTTCCTCAAGCAGAAGCAAATAGATAGTAAAGCATACCTCTGTTCAATGTAGGTTGTGTTTTGTCTCTCTGGCTGTCTTCTGACAATGGTTTAAAATGAGCAGGGAAATACTCAAAATTGCTAACAAATAGATTAAGAAGGTTTAGGGCCAGGATTGCATATTAACTGCCTAATTAGCCCATAAGTCTGTAGCATTGATCTTGATGACTGAGTTGAGCAGAGTGGGAAAGCTTGTATATTTCCCGTTTCCTGAGGGAACAGTCCTGGTATTGAATGATTCTGGTTTAACCTTTTTCATTCTCACTGGAAACATTGTTGCTTCTAGGTTTCCCTTACTCCTCAAACTATTGCTAAATTAACGTGGGCTTTAGAAACCCCTGAAAAGTCATCTCCATTTCACATACTTCTCCTATTTGTTCTCTTGAAAGTGTTGATCACAAGACAAGCTGAAGTTTGAGCCGGGATGGCATTGATCTGATTGATTCCTCTGTGTGCTCTCTCTGTGGCCATGGGCCTTCTTCTGTAAAGACCATATCAAGTTCGTCCACTGTTGTGAATGAAAATAATCAGCTGGCGAAAGCATAGAATTAGAAACCTCTTGGTATATTTATTTCTGTGTCTCAAGAATTCTGATTTAAAGCAGACTTTATTTCAAGTAATGTGAACAGTAGGTTGTTCAGGAGTCTCGGATGAATCAATGTTTTCTTCCCTCCTCTCCAAGAAAATCTATTTAAAGCAAAGGTCAAATCTGTGCTGGATTTAGAACTGATTAAATGTAAGTCTGGAGAACAGAGCCTCTTCTTTTTTATTCTCTACATAGTTTCAAGCACTAGGGACACTCTGGTCTTCTGCAGATCATCATTTCGCACATTTTTCTGGTGTCTGTAATTTTTTTGTTGTTGTTCCAGGAGATGGAGTATTACCTGTAGCCTTTATACCTAGTGAATTTGAGCCCTTCTGAGCCTTTAGGTTTAGGAAATTTAGAAGTAACTTAGACCTTAGCAGTTGTCTTGGGGAAGTGTATTAGGCTTTAAGTTGTCTCTGAGAATGTTGTATTAATGCTTATGTTAATGTGCCTTATTTAATTAACATGCTCAGAAATTGAACTACTGTGTCTATCCTTCCTCTCTGTCCCCTTCTCTCATCCCTCTGGCCTTGTCTATCTCCATGAAGATTGTCAAGCTTTGCCCATATTACCAGCCCCCACCCACGGCCCTCACATTGTTACCAGACCCTGTACACTCTACCCCTGAAAAGTCTTCAGTCCTCTCGACTTCTTCAGTGTAGGCCTTGTGACAGGTGTGGGTGTTGGTATGGGGTCTGAACTTGTCCCCAGCTTCCCATGGCCTTTTACTCAAGAAATATTTGGACAAATAAGTGCCCTGAGGGAAATAAGGCAGGAGAGGAAAAAGCATGTGCCCAGGGGAGTATAATTTTAAGCAGGGTTGCTGAGAAGGATCTTGTTGGGAAGAGGGGAGGAGCCACTGGAAATCTCTTGCCTCTGCTGAGCATTCCAGTTTTAAGGGCTGGAAGACAGCAGGAGGGTGTGTTTGAGTTACACCAAGATTCCAGGGATGATGTGTTTGCAGCGCCTTACAAGACAACCAGTTGGAGATACCAAGTTAGATGGTGGATATTAGGGTCTGGAATCTGGGGAAGAGGTTCTACCTGGAGATACACATTTGTGAGTCTAATATATTTAAGGACATAAGACCAGCTGAGCTCCTCAAAGATACAGATAGGAAAGGGCATTGGACTGAGCACTGAATTGTTTTTCTAATAGGATTCAGAAATTCAGCTTTCTTTTTTTTTTTTTCTAAAGATTTTATTTATTTATTTGACAGACAGAGATCACAAGTAGGCAGAGAGACAGACAGTGAGAGAGGGGGAAGCAGGCTCCCTGCTGAGCAGAGAGCCCGATGCAGGACTCAATCCCAGGACCCTGGTGTCATGACCCGAGCCAAAGGCAGAGGCTTGAACCCACTGAGCCACCCAGGTGCCCCGAATTTCAGCTTTCTTAATGCAGGATTTCCCCCATGGCCCCAGCCCAGCTGTCCTGAATGTCTCTAGGTGTTCCTCTCATAAACACCAACAGGTAAGGACAGTTGTCAAGCTGCTGTTTGGTCCATCCCTAACCTCTGCTAAACATTCCAGTATTAAATTTTCCTTTTGGTAGTTTTCCCTGCTCTCCATCTTGTACATTATTATTCTTCTCTCACAGTCCTCCATAATAGTACTTATGGTTTTTCATTCATGTGCTCCTGGGGTGGAAGGCAGGGGATTCTCCATCTTTCTGTCCCCAGTACTTTGATTATCACCTGCATGGAAGAGCATAGCATTTGTAGGATTGAGTTTAATTTCTTAAGGTTCACAAAAGTGGTTTCTGTTTTATGTTATACACATACATGCATATGTATGTATAATATGTATATATTGGTATATACATATGTATACATATTTGGTGTAGTATATAGTATATATTTTGTAAAAAATATTTTATATTTTTATGCCTGTTATCTACTATATCAAATATATAGTGTGTGTATGTGTATGTTTATATATATGTGCATGTGTGTATATATGTATTTTTTCCCCAGTAACTTTTCATCTCTTCTCTCAAGCATTTGGCACTAAGGCTTAGGAGCCCCAAAATGTGTATATGAAGAAAGAGATCTCATAGGCACATTCCAAGTTATTAACTCTATCCAATATGCCATCTTACTCAATGTTTTCAATACCTAAGCTGACACTTTATTTTTCCCTATAGAAATGCTAGCCATCTGGAAAAGTGTGTGTGTGTGTGTGTGTGTGTGAAAGGTGAAATCTGGAGGTGGAATCTGGAGGATTCCTCATTCCTCTGGATAGCTTTCAGGTTTTAAATCTGGGAATTTGTATGTCTTCTCAGTATTACTAGTTTAATTTTAGGGACCGAACCTTCATCGACTGGCGCAATGCCTGTGATAGCAACAATCTATGACAACCCTAATGAGAATCTGGGCAGAGCCTGGTAGGTCCCTGAGTTGTGTCCCATTAGAAATTAAGAAACACGGGGTGCCTGGGTGGCTCAATGGTTTGGGCTGCTGCCTTCGGCTCGGGTCATGATCTCAGGGTCCTGGGATCGAGCCCCGCATCGGGCTCTCTGCTCCGCAGGAAGCCTGCTTCCCTCTCTCTCTCTCTCTCTCTGCCTGCCTCTCTGCCTACTTGTGATCTCTGTCTGTCAAATAAATAAATAAAATCTTTAAAAAAAAAAAAAAGAAATTAAGAAACGCTGTGCTCACCGAGCTGGGAAGCTATGACATAGACCCACAGAGCCCGAGACATGGTGGGAATGCTAACAGAGTTGTGTCCCCATCACCACAAAGCTCTGGCTTGCCCTAGTAATTTTTATTCCCACTTTTAATGGAGGGGTGGTTCAGAGCAACAGAGCAGCGTGCACCTGGTGGCCAGTGATGCCGGGCATTCCGATACTGGTGAGGGGATAGGGACTGGGAGGCGTCATGGCCAGCATGTATTCATTAGGTAGAGCTGGGTGTTGCCTTTCAGGAACATGGGTCTAAGGTTCCCAGGTACCGCAATTTTTCAAGAGAAGCTGGGTATCAAAATTTTCATGTGAAATCACCTGGCTTTTAAATTTTGGCTGCAGAAATGGTTTTGTTTTTTGGTTTTTGTTTTTTTAATATGGGATTAATTACCTAAACTCAACCTGTTGATTTTATTTCCTGGCTGTTGGGACTTCTTGTCCACTTAAGCATAAACTGTTATGCTTCTGCCCATAAAGACAGCCTTAGTCTTCCTGAGACCCATCCTGTCCAGTTCCTGATGGACTCCTCCTTCCGAAACCCTACCTGCCTGTCTTCCACGGCACATACTACACGGCGTGTGGCAGGGGTCTTCTTGGCTCCATCCCTGTCGCCTCACTAACATGGAAGCTGCTTGAGACAGGCCTTGGCCGCTCCGCACTGGCTGCGTCCTCGTCGCTGGCATCCCACGGCTGCTTCCTGTGTGAGTGGTCCTCCAGGCTGAGGTCTCACATGCTTTAAAAACCATGAATAGAAGGCCGCTGTCCCAGGGCGAGTGCAGTGATGTGCAGAAGGGACCAACAGAAGCAGAGAAGAGATGATTCACCGCAGACAGTGAGCGATTGTTCTGGCCAGGGTCAGGAGTTCAGGAAGCAGCAAATAGTCCCCAAACAAGGGGTGGCAAGCATTTTCTCAGCACCTGCTGTATGCTGAGTGAGTTGTTTGTTTGCTTTTTTCACCCAGAGGGAGTGGTAAGGAAACTACCCAAATGGTTTCTTTTTCCATTCTTCAACCAGCATTGATTGAGAGGTTATATGATCCACAAAGGACAAGGGATGGCTGCCGGATGTTCTCTCAGCGCTCTGCAGATGCTGACGGGGGCGCAGGAGGCGGAGGGACTTCTGAGGAGCGGTGTCCCTGGAGAGCAGTGCCGGGTGGTCTGGGGTCCCGGGGGTTCCCTAATCCCCCACGGCCCCTTGAGGCTTCCTCACCCGTCTCACAGGGAATGGAAGGTTGCTCTTGAACCAAAGAGTCAACTCTCTGTACACAAAGTCAAAATAAAACATCTTCTGACCCCTCCCCAAACACAGGCTCCTTCCCCTCCCCCAGTCCTTCTCTGTCCCTTTCCCAGCAATGTGCCTCCTTCGCCTACCAGGCCAGATATCCCCGTATCCTTTCTCACCCTCTGACCATTCACCAGGCACTGTGTCTCCCTTCTTCTGAAATGCATTTCTTGGTTCTGTCTCTGTCATCCCAGTCAAAGGTTAGACTGTCATCGTTTGAAGGCTTCTTGCTGGTCTGTTTCACAGTCCAGTCCATCATCTCAACTGCTGGTGGCCCAGCTTCCACCTGTGAACATTTGAGTGTGGTATCTGTATACATAGAAGCCTCTGCTGGTTCTCTGTGAGCTCGCGCAGGATGTGCAAATGCTTCCTGTCCTGTCTGCTGTCTGCCCAGCTCCCCCACCCCCAGCACCTTCCGAGCTGTGCCTGGGTTTCCTCATGCTTTCCGGGCCGGCATCAGCAGCTTCTAAAGTATCACTCTACATGCCAGATGTGCAGTGGTCCCAGGCTATGGTGTGCCCTCCTCCCTGTGGCTCTTTGCTTCCCTGGAGGCCTCTCCATGTCTAGAAACCTGGGCACAAAATAGGCTCTTAATGGCTAAGGGTTAGTTGAAGGATTTTTTTCTTTGCTCTGTATTTCTGTGTAAACATCTATCTTGGCAACCTTTAATCTTTGCTAGCCCGATTAGAGATGAGAATGGCGAAGTATATTCTAGCCTGACCCCAAGCCCACCCTCCCCTCCCCTAGTTGGTTATGGATTCTGCACAATTTGGGGGAGCCTTCTGGCCCGTTGTATGTGCTGAGGGCTCCTCCTCGCTCATCCTTCAGTGTGGTCTCCTGCAAAAATGGAACTTTTTCTACACCTTTTGCTTATTTATTTAGTGTTATTTTAAAAATCTGTATCTATATAATAAAGTATGCCACTGGCTTTACTGACTGGAGACTGTCATTTAGTAAATATTCCCAGTTTTAAATGTGCTAACAGTGTTGCACATAAGCATGAAATTTCTCCCTAAATAGCAGAGGATTTGTATACAGCTGCTCTTTACACTCACATAGCTCTCTCTGTATTCCCAACTCCTACTGATTCAAGCAAAATTGAGGAGGTCCCATTGACAGGTGCTTTCCAGAACCTGCCTGTGGTGGCTCAGCAGCAGCCTGGGGACTGTGGGTGGCAGCCAGTCTTAGTGCTTCATGTATAGTCTTTTTACTTCAGTAGGTACTAGTGGGTAGCCCAAGATCGCATTTTCTTTATGTGGCTACAACCTTCCAAGTGCCGTGTTACTCCCTCACACAGCCTACGGCTGCCATACATGGATTTGGAATTTTTTTTTTTTTTTTTTTTTTTTTTTTACTGTTTCATTTGTTGTTTGCAGAAGTTAAACACAGTCTGGGCACATTTTCATTCCTCTAAGAGTCAAGAACATTTCAGGAGTAAGTGCAGTGGCTGTATTATTGAAATATTATAGGCAAATCTTTAAGTCCCAGCAGGAAATTAACTAGGATTAGTATGTTCATTTTTTATTTTAACCTGGCATCTATAAGGGGTTCTTCAAAAAGGAAACATATGTTTTGTAAGAAACTGGTTTTATCCTTCAGCAAATAAATTGTTCAGGAATGGAAAAGACTTTACATTACTTCTGCTATGCTTTCTGTGATGACGTAACAGACACCAGCAGTTGTCACTGTGAGCCAAATGTAGATCTTGGGTTTGCAGCTGGTAGTTTATCTTTCTGTGTGAGATCAATAGCACTCTATTTTTGTTTGCTAAAATTTATCTGATATCCCTAACCACGTAGTTCATTAAAAACTCTGCAAATTTTAATTGTCTCGAGATTATCTTCTGCAGTAGTTTCTTTTTAAATTTATAAACTTGGCCATCATTGTGTTTGGTCTGGGTACTTTATTATAACTCCAGGAACCAAGATTTAGAAAATAGTGCAGTGGCTATATCATTGATACAATGAAAGTTAAAAATTTAAATCCCAAAAGGTCAGACAATTAATTAAGCTGAAGTGGTTGTGTTCATAGTAAAATTATTTCTAGTTATTGTGATACCAGCCGTGGCAGTGATTCACTGTGTCTCCAAAGTACACAGTGACTCCCAGAGATCTAGTCTGGACAAATGTGTGACAAGCAACTGTTCCATGGAATTACGGAGGGTCATTTTATACAGCAGCTGACTGATCACTTACAAATGCTGATTTTGCTTTCTTCTTGCAAGAGGGTCACACTGAGAAATTGTTTTCTTATAGAAAAAGGGTTATCTACTTTAAAATTCCACTTTTTGAAAAATTATATTTTATTTATTTATTTGACAGAACGAGCGAGAGAGAGACAGCGAGAAAGGGAATACAAGCGGGGGGAGTGAGAGAGGGAGAAGCAGACTTCCTGCTGAGCAAAAAGCCCAAAGCAGGGCTCTATCACAGGACCCTGGGACCATGACTCAAGCCGAAGGCAGATGCCTAACAAATGAACCACCCAGGAGCCCCAGAATTCCACATTTTTTAAAAAATTGCAAAAAAAAAATTAAGATTCATAGTCAAGATTGGAATAGCAGTGCTTCCTAAACATACACATTATTTTTGAGATCTTGTATACAGCTATTCAGGAATATATGTATTTAGCATGTAAAAGGATTCCTAGTGCTGAAATCAAAATACTAGTTTTTTGAAAGAAAATTAAGTAAGCCTAGTAGCTTTGCTATGTAATATCCTTCATGAAAAGGAGAGTACATATTTTCAGGGAATTTTTTGACCTCAGTGACTTGAGCTTACTCACAACTGTTAGTCAACTCATCTTGTGATAAATGGCAGTGAGGCTATGTGAATAAAGAGTCGCACTCTCTTTTTTCCAATAAATGACACTTGCTCATGAATAGCTGCTGCCAGTTTTTTTCCCTATTCCCCACCTCCTAATCGCTCTTCTCACACTGCCTAGGATGCCTTTTCAGGAAAATGTACATCTTTTAGAGATGTGAGATGTACAAATCAGAAGTTGAAAAATAGGATATCGCAGCTCTCCTGTAGAGAGGGTCTTGGGGCTCTTTTGTGTACACAGTGTTTTCAGGTTATCAGCCTACACAGGGATGGCCCCCATGTACTACTTGCATTATTCCACCTCGCTTACTCGTATGTCTTAAAATCCCAGCAGACAAATTCATTTAATTTGTAAGCATTAGAAAATACTCAACACCATTAGCCATCTGGGAAATGCAAATGCAGACTACCAGATCCAACAGGGCACACCCATGGGAGTGGCTAGAATCACACAGACTGATGGTGCTGGTGTTGACAAGGATGAGGACCAACCAGGACCGGTAAGAAACCAAAATGCCACAGCTACATCCCTTTGTTAGAAAGAGCCTCGCTGTCTCTGTGAAGTTAGACTTCCACTTGCTCTGCGTGTCTGGGGGCGGGGCATGACAAAGTAATTCCAATCTTAGGTATCTCCCCAGGAAAGGATAGGAGCATATGTCCGTGGAAAGACCAGTATACAAATATTTATAGAATTATTCATAATATCCTAAAACCAGAAATAACCAGATGTGCAATAATGGGTGAATGAATTAAACAGATTGTGGTATATTCATACAGTGAATTATCACTCAGGAACAAAAAGGAATTGATAAGCACAGAAATACCAAGCCTTAGGCTAAGTGAATAGGCCAGACACAAAAGACTGTAAAGTCTGATTCTATTTATATGGCATTCTAGAAAAGGCAGAACTACAGTGACCCGAGTGAACCGATGATTGCCAGGGACTGGGTGAGGGGGATGGGGTTGCATGCAGGATGGCAGGAGGGAGTGTTTTGTGGTGATGGAAATGTTCTGTGTCTTGGTTACACAGGAGGTTACAGGACTGCACACCTTTGCCTAAACTCATTGAACTGTGTATTGAAAATGACTCAGCTTTATTGTGTGTTAATTTTAACTCAATGAAGATGATTAACCAAAGCATAACTTCTGTAGAGTTTATATGTTACTGAGAGAATTCAGTAAATTGGGAAATCTGCAAAGATAAATAATTTTTTAAATCAGAAATAGAAACATTCTGTGGGAGGTGGAATGGCTAGTGTAGAGAATGCCTGATAGGGTGACAGTGGAAGGTGACCTGAGAGTACAAGACAGGTGTTTGGTGGCACCAGTTTATCTCTTAAAAAGGTTTGCTCCATGGCTGTGAGATAGCATCCCATCTTCCTTGAAATTATTAAGTATCATAGGAAATCCTTGAAGCATTACACATTTAACAGAGATTCCTCTTACTTTTTAATGAACTTTAGAGATATTCATAGATTAGAACAAAGCAAAATCTAGAGCAAAAAGATACCAGCTCCACTGGTACCAGCAGCTGTCTGTAGGGGCCATGAAGAATTCTCTTGTTTTCAGCCTCCACCTCCTTTATTTGCCTCTTATAGGTTTGGTGGATTTTTGCTCTGTCTTTAGCTTTACAAATGTTTGAGTCCACTAGTATTTATAAATACAAAAGTATTGAGAGTGTTAATGCTGTCAGGAAAGAGGTGTGATTGTACTGGAAAGGAAAATGATACTGCAAAAATGAAAGTGGCCTGAATAAGGAGAATGGCGCTGTGGCTAGTCTGGGAGCCTGGACGCTGGGGATGATGGGAGGAATGGTAGAACGTAGTGGTCAGAGAAGGCACATCTGGCAGTTGGCAAGGGACAAGAAAAAGAGAGGCTGGAACGGAAGAACAACAAAACCATTTTGAACCCATGGATGAGCATGATGGTTAGATACTCATTAGCCCGAGGTTAATTCAGGAGAAGGGACTTTGCTCGTGAAGGCCAAGTAAGATTTGGCTGAATTGCCGCTCATGAAACTTGAACTGTCCGGCTTTCAGCATCATCAGCTCTGAACCTGTTGGAATTTGCAGAACATCAAAGTGGGGTCGGAGGCAGCTGCTGCTAGCTCAGCGTCTAAGAAATTCCTTTTGACACTGCCAAGCTCGTAGAGGGAGAGGATCACCTGCCTGACAGATCTCAGTGTTGCTGGAGTGGTTTCATTTTGAGGAGAGATTCCTGCTACCTACCGATTGGTAAACAGGCATCCAGATTCTAGAAATCTTCATCTTTCCCAGTTATTAAATCTGGAGTAACTCACTGTAGAACCATCTTGAGGATCCCATCTGTGCGAAAGTTGAGCAGGTTGAACTTTACTTCTCGTGAACCTCTAGTCTGTGAGCAGATGAACAACCATTTCCCAAGCTCAAGGGTGGCACTGTCTATGGTGTTTACATGATTTTGTTTAAAAAGCTGGGAATGCCGAGGCAGTTGCTGAGCTTGCTGGTAAAAGATGCAGGGTTCCCGTACAGCACAAGCAAGGGAGAGGTGGCTGTGGAACAGTCTAGAGTTGCACCTTGCTCACTTTGGCTGTAAATCGTGTTTTTAATTGTGAAGGAAAATAAAATTGTAGGACACATATGAATACCTGGAAAAACATTTTTTTTTATTAACACCTAATAGGGAAATTCTAATGAAGGATTTTGGAATGTTCTGTATCTTTCTGGGAATGAAACCCCTGGTCCCAACTCCCTATGCCCCTCATAACAGCTAAGTCCATTGTAACTTGCAGTAATTGGTTTTTTATTAAAATAAGAGACTGCAGTATAAATTTTAGCGATGAGGCTAAATAGGCATTAACAGGCCCTGGGATCCAACCACAATTTGTAACATCGTTCCTTTGGGAAAATAGATTCTAAGAGCCCAATAACTAACTTACAAATAGACTTTTGAATCATAGTCCATTGGAGAATAAGGAACTGTTTGTGATAGTAATACCTTCGATTGGCTTGCTTGAGAACTACACAGAAGGGACCTATATTCTGCCACACATGTGTAGTGAACCCAGCTAGTCTGGGTTGGATCAAAGATTATTGCTGAGTGGGCACTGGAAGCCCAGGAATTAAAACTGAAGTAGAGGCTGGAGACAAGTCAGGGGTGCAGTTAAGAGGATGGATCTGCAGAGGTTTTAATGGTGAGGGAGGTGTTCAGTCTTACAGGCAAAGGTGTGATTCTGTGCAGATGATGCGAGAGGAGAACAGGACAATCCAGGTAGGAACGGAGGGGAGGAGTAGAGAGCATTGCAAGCAAAAGGAATAGGATATGAGGAAGAAGAAGGATCAACCACAAAACAGACTCTTAACTATAGAGAACAAACTGAGGGTTGCTGGATGGGGGGTGGGGGGTGGGGGATAGGTGATGGGGTCAAGGAGGGCACTCGTGATGAGCACTGGCTGTTGTATGGAAGTGATGAATCGTTGGCTTCTACACCTGAAATTAATATTACACTGTATGTTAACTAACTGGAATTTAAATTAAAAAATTGGGGGAAAAAAAAGAAGGAAAGGAAAATGTAATGCAAAATGTACCAGGAAGTGGGATGGCCCACGTAGCAACTTAGTAATGTTTCATGTTCTCTGTGCAACCGGATAGCATGACTGTGTTTCTAACAGCTGACGGGTCAGCACAGCTTCGGGACATCATTTCATTCCATGGGTATCTCGCGCTCTAAGATGCCTTGTGCTGTCCACCCCCCTCCCCACATGCTAGCAACCTTCTCTTCCATGTTTAGTACTACACATGTAACTGTCTGCAGTTACTACATTTTATTAGACAGTAAACTTGAGCGCGGTTGTTGCACACTCTGTGTGCTCTCACGTTGTTGTGGTCACGTGGTCTCAAGCCTCATGTTTTAATCTCCATATCCACTATGCCAAGAGTAGTCATGCCGTATGACAAGTGGGCTCGAGGAGTTGTCTTTTGTCTTTGCTCAGTCCGCTCTACCAAAAACACCATAGACCAGGTGGCTTCCAGAAATTGATTCCTTGTGGTTCTGATAGCTGGGAAGTCTGAGATCAAGGTGCCATCAGGTCCACTGTCTGACAAGGGCTCTCTCTTCCTGGTTTATGGACTGGCTGTGTTTCTGCTGAATCCTTCTGTGGCTGGGGGGGGGGGGGTGCAGAGCAGAGTGAGGCGGCGAGAGAGAAAGGGAAGAGAGAAACTCTCTTGTAGCTTCTTATTAAGGGCACTAGAGATATCATATTGTGAGTACTTCCTTGCTGTGATCTAATGACCTCCCAAAAGCCCTGCCTCCAAATACCATCGCACTAGGGATTAGGGTTTCAGTGTCTGAATTTTGGGGGGATATAAAGATTTCATCCATAACACTTTGCGGGTTCAACCTGAAAGTGATTCAACTTAATATCCTCCGTGTTCCCCAGGCCGCTGTGGGCTGTGGCAGCGGAGGCTGTCAGGAAGAGGGGGCCATGTGGGTGACTGTGTCCCTGCCTGCCCATGTTGAAATCCCAGCTCCCTTTCAGGTCCTTCCCTACACAACTGGTGGAATGACTGCCTGGGTGGGAAGGGGAAGATTGTGCATGTCTCAGGAACCACGTTTCTGTCGTTCACAATCTCAGTGCTGGGCACCCTCCCTGCTCGTGCCCCAGAGCCTCACACACCTGACAGATGGGCGGCTGCCAACACTTGGGCTGAGGAAGAAGGGTCCAGTCCGTCTTCCTGAGAGGGCCAGAAATACCCCCAAGTGGAGAAAGTACCCTTCATAATATCACTACTGCTGCATATCTTCATTTGTACTGTGCCCCCTTACAAAAACGCCACAGGTGGGGGGGTTCCGTATCTCAGGGATCTGTATTCTTCAACCTTCCCTCCTTAATTCCACAGCCAGGGGGTGGTAATGGGAGTAAAGGACACTGGGCTAGACTGTGCCTCCACGACTGGCATGTTGGTCACAGACCAGATTGGCCGAGCTTGCCTCATCCTTTTGCGGAAAATATTTCCCAGGAGGTTTTTCTGTCCACCACGCATTGACCCCTGGCAAGCACACACCTCAGAATTGCCCAGACTTGTCTGGGCTCCCCGGTGAGCACACCCAGGAGGCCACACCGGGATTTCCCTGAGTAGGTGGGATTTTTTTTTTCTACCCAGGTTCTAAAGGGCAGGCTGTTTGCACAGATAAGGTAAACATAGATGTTTTGTTTGAGATTCAGAATTATGCAACTAATTAAGAGTGAAAAAGTATAAAGTTTCCTTTATTTTTACTAGAAGTCAGTTTTTCTTTTTAGGACACTCTTCTATCAATTATGCTTCTGTTATTACATTGACAAAGAAGGCATTGTCTGTGATGACATTTATCCACCGCCTGAAGTAGCACCACTGTGTATTTTCCTAGATGTAGGGAATTCTTCATGCATAAATAGTAACCAGAGGAATAATGGGCTTCATTGAGCGCTTATTATGTGCCCAGCCCAGTGTTAAGCAGGTGGCACCGATTAGCTCATTTGTTCATAACAAAAAGTGCAATGAGGTACCTATTCTTAGCTCTGTTTTACACTTAAGACTTGCTGTTTAAAGAGGCTGAGTAATTTGCCCAAGGTCCTAGAGGTAATAAGTAGAGAGTTGGGACCAGACTCTGGGCCATCTGAGTATAGAACAGGGCTCTAGACCATAGTTATGCCTCAAATACGTCTTTCTCTTAAGTGTTGTCTCAAGTCTCTTGTTGAGAATGAAAACTGAGCATTAAGGCAATAGAACTTATGCCTCCCTTTGTGATAGTAGCAGGTCCTCAGTTTAACTAGAGGTAGAAAGATTCCTGTCCATTTGACATATTTCTTTAAAACGGTAATTTATGTGATCAGGTGGATAAATTATATGTAAATTTTGTTTAATAGCCAAAGGACAGTTGTCCAGACAGAATAATTTCAGCAGACTTTTGTGCTCCCCTCATTAACTTAAACCATATTTTTTATTAAGAGCTAAAAATTTCACTCTTAAATTTGAACCAGATATACTAGTCATAATCATAAACCCACTTGGAAGTCAGACATACTATTTTTTTTTTTTAAATCCAAAGAATAATTCTGTGCTTTAATTGTGTCCGATTAAGACATCACACCGAGGTACTTGCTTTACTGGTAGTAATGTCTTAAAAGATACTGTTTTAAAATGTTTAATTTGAGTAGATATTTTCTGTAACATGAAAAAACTGATCAGTTTGTGTCTTCTTCTGATGACCCAAGGGGAGAAGTGGTTTAATCTGAAGATCAGCAGAGGATAGAAATTAATCTTTTGTGTATATCCCCTAATACTGTTTGGAGGCTTTAAAGATTATCTGTGCAAACTGAGAAATGTTTGCCATTTAAATTTTAGCAACTTTATCTTTTGAGAAAAAAAAACAACACCATCACACATCTGTGTATATGGAGTTTCCTGCTCAGGAAGCACCAAGAATAATATGTATGTAGTATAAAGGAGGAGGGAGAAAACGCCATAAGAACCTTAGTAATTAAATTTCCAATGGAGAAGAATTTGGATGTTCTAGTTCAGCCTAGACTGCAACCAGAGTAGGTTATTGTAAATATCAAATGTAAAAAACATTAATGGGGATGTTTTTACCCGTAACAGACCTGCCAGGCAGTTCGATGGAATGTTAATGTGCATTTATATATATTCACATGAAATTGAACTCTGTGTTTAACATTAGAATGGGCATGTTCTCACTTTAAGGAACTTTGGATTTTTTTCTTAAGTTCTGTTTTTTGATGTACTGAACACATAATAACATGACCCCTCCCCCACAACTCTTGTTTCAGGCAACAAGGGCAGCCATTACACAGCACTGCACTGACCTTGGCAATCTGTTGGGCAAGGAGAATGACGTGGCCCTCATCATCGATGGCCATACCCTGAAGTACGCGCTCTCCTTTGAAGTCAGAAGAAGCTTCCTGGACTTGGCGCTCTCCTGTAAAGCGGTCATATGCTGCAGGTAGGCATGTGCAGGCTGTGGGGGGGTTCACATTCCCACATGGCTGTCTCCTGTGTTTTTATTTAAAAAGACAATGCATGGAAGTTATAAGGGTAAAGTTTCATTTAAAAAACAAGCAAAATAAAAATAGTAGTTGAACTGTCCATTCACAGATTTGAGAGCAAGCAGTTAGTGGTTTTTACAGTTTCGTTTCTTACCTTTCAAGAAGATAAAAGAAGAGCCAGGACCTCTCTCCTGGAAGATTAACTGGAATAAAGCTGCCAGGAGCAAAGGGAAGAGCCCTTTGAACTTGGGTCCTTGGTTCTCCATATCTGAGCTCAACTTCCAAGACCTGTGGGATACACAGTGGATATTTCTAGTCATTCAGGAAGGAGCTTTGGCTGGATCTGTGCTATACCAATTTTGGGGTTAGGATCTGACCAGACAACTTTGTTGGGTTTTGTTTTTTAAGTTTTTATTTTAATTTCAGCTACTTAATATACAATGTTACATTAGTTTCAGGTGAAGAACATTTGTTGTTTTTTCATGAAATCTGGGAAGGTTTTTGAGGGTGGGCATTGCTACATTCCATTGACCCACTGGCTGTGTGAGTTCCGGTTCTAATAGAGATTTGAGAGTCAGAATCATAAAGAAAAAGAAAAAACGACTAGAAAGATGAGCAGCGCCACCAGAACTGCGCAGCAGACAACTTGAAAGGTGTGAGGAGAGCTGCCCATTTAGGAAAGCACTGTGGTTAGGCAGTAACTGGTACATGGTTAAAGGCACAATCCATACCATTGGGTTCATAATCTCATTTGTGCTTGCTCTTATATTTTATGGTTACACAGTTTTTGGACATTGTTTTCTTGGGTATTTTGTCAGAAGTCAGTTATCAGGATGCTTTTAAATTCCTCACTGCATTAATACTTTAGGAAGTCCTGTTGGGGATTCGATCATGGTCTGTTCAGAATAATGGCTGTCACATTGACAAGATGGTCTTGCTGTTTCTGCCTTACTAAAAGTCCCTAGTGACATCATCTGCTGTGCCTCTCTACCCAGGCCTCTCATGACACTGCCTGTTTGGGACGGCCAGTAAGTCTGGGGGAGGGCTGTTAGGGAAGTCTCTCCTTTGTCTCCCCAACCTTGCTCCCCACTCCCAGTGGTTCTTATTTGAGACCAAATGATTGTTGCCATTTCCCCATGAATACATCTCTGTATTCAGAACACTGAACGGTCTTCTCATGATAGTTCTCTCTCATTTTACCCTCCTCTCTTGATCCCTTTTTGGAATTTGGAACATGTCATCAAGGCCAAGGAGAGCTGCGGTGGCGGCTGGTGGAGGCTCCATGGTAGAAAGGAATGGAGCTGTTGTGCTGTGGTTGTAGGGTGTTCAAGGACCTTGGGGGGAAGGAACAAATTCACATGTGTCTGAAGCGGTGAATGAGAACCTGATGTTACCTCTAAGTCGGGAAACTTGGTGCAGCTGAAAGGGACCTGGGATAGTGAGGAATGACCAAAGTATCTGGAAATGAAAGGCTTCCTGGTTTTATGATGGTCTTGGTCTCTTCTTTTTTAACAACTTTATTGAGATATAATTCACATATCATACAATTCACCCAGTTAGAGTATATAGTTCTATGGCTTTCAGGATATTCAGAAAGTTTTGTAACTTACCACTGCAACCAATTTTAGAATATTTTAATCACCCCCAAAAGAATTATTAATCAATCCCCATCGTCCTTCACCCTCCCCAACCTCCCTCAGTACTAAACCACCACAAATCTGCTTGCTCGTCTGTACACATTTACCAATTGGGGACATTTCATATGAATGCAGCTATATAAGATGTGGTCTTTCTCTGATTTCTTTCACTTAGCATAATGTTTTCAAGGTTCAGCCATGTTGTAGAATATATCTGCATCATTCCTTACCAGCTGAATAATATTCCATTGTATGGCTTTACCACTGTTTGTCACCCATCTTGGATTGTTTATGCTTTTTGACCATTATGAATAATGCTGCTATGACAATTCACGTACAAGTTTTTGTATGGACATCTCTTTTCATTTCTCTTGGGTACATACTGAAGAGTAGAAATGCTGGGTCAGCTGCTAAGTCTATGTTTAATATCTTGAAGAACTGTCAGACGGGTTTCCAAAGTGGCTATACCCTTTTATATTCCCACCAGCAGTTTGTGAGTGTTCTAGTTTGTCTGCATCTATCCATTGGTTATTATCCGTCTCTTTCATTGTTTAGCCTAGTGGTTGTAAAGTGGTGTCCCATAGTTTTGATTGCATTTTCCTCATGGTTAATGATGTTGAGCATCTTTTCTTGTGCTTATTGGCCATTTGTATATATTCTTTTTTTTTTTTTTTTTTTTAAGATTTTATTTACTTGAGAAAGAGTGAGAGCTAGAATGAGAGAGAACGTGAGAGCGCACAGAGGGAGAGGGAGAAGCAGATTCCAAACTGAGCAAGGAGCCCTGCTTGGGGCTTGATCCTAGAACCCTTGGATCATGAGCTGAGCTGAAGGCCGATGCTTAACCAACTGAGCCACCCAGGCGCCCCCATTTGTATATATTCTTTGAAGCAATGTCTGTTCAAGTCCATTTTTAAATTGGATTGTTTGTCTTTTTATTATTGAGTTGTATGAGTTCTTTATGTATGCTGAATATATAAGTGTCTTATCAGAAGTACGGTTTACAAATATTTTCTCCCATTCTATTGGCTATCTTTTCATCTTCACGAAAGTACTGTTGACAGCACAAAAGATTTTAATTTTGGTGAAGTCCAATGTATCTGTTTATTCTTTCACTCTGTGCTTTGGTGTCCCGTCTAATGGCTCCCTTTTTTAAGTAGCTGATACTGTACTTTCTTTCCTGGGCCTCATTTGGGCAATTTAGCTCAGGGACATGCAAATGGCAAGAAGGAGAGGCGTTGTGGTGAAACACTCTTTTCTGGTAGTTTCCTGTGTCTGTCTTGTGAAGCTGCTGAGTTGGTCCCTGATTTCTGTGAGGTCCTCAGCCCTGGAGATTGTCACTGTCCCACCCAGAGCCAGAAGTCATGGTGAGGGAGTCCCTCTCCCTGCCAACTGTAAGTTGGTCAAGGGGCCATTACCCTGACTCGTCGGTGAGCAGAAACAAGCAACAAGAAACAACATGGAAAAGTCTGGTAAACTGTAAATCAAAGCAAACATGCTCTCACTTCATGGTTTTTCAAAGGGAAATCAAAACAAGTCCATTTGGATTCTCCAGGGAGAGCAGGAATGCCTTTAAGCCTTTACAGGAACACGTTCTTTGCTTGCCAGGTGCTTGATACTAAAGAAAAACATCTTTTCCCCCTTCTTTCTTTGGCTGGGCTTTGTATGTCACATAAAGCTGTACACTCAAAGACTTCCCAGGAAGGAGTTCAAACTGGAATTGGCACAGAAAGAGGAAATTTCAAATTAAATACTGTTACTGTCTAAAAAATAGAAGCGCTAATTGAAAAAAGGAATCTAGGATAGTGTACTACTTTACCGCTCCGGGAGACATTTCTTGGCTGGTCTCACACTCAAGAATTAAAAAAATAAAATAAAAAATCAACACATACTTTTTTTTTTAAATAAAAACACTCGTGTACTTCAGATGTTGCTTACTATTCACTGAGAATTTAAACCTAAGTTAAATTTAATGTGACTTCAAACATAAGGTTGACCTTAATTCTTACTTTTCATCTTTAAAATACAATCATTGTAAAGGTTACCCTTTTCTCTAATAATAGAAGAAAATAAGTTCTTTCAGAAAATAACTTCAGTGAAATCATGAAGTTCTGTCAGCCATCAATATTGATTCAGAGATTGGTGAATGTTTTATAAAAACTGATAAATACTTCTAAGCTGAAACTGTTTTAGGCAGAAAATGGGGGAAATAATGTAAGAATTTATTAAATAGTTTGCTGACATTAGACTCAAACAATTTAGCTAATTAAAAATTATTATACCCAAATATTTTCCATGTAGTTAAAATCCTAGAAAGGTCATAAAAAGGCCAACAAAACAGGTACAGGTCAGTACTCTCCTGTGGCTTACTGTTATAGCTGCCAGGCATATTGCCACATTATTTGTCGAGGTATAAACTGATTGGCCTAATGACATTTTTGTGGTAGGCTTGATATCTGTCCTGTATGTTCCTGGGGTTCATGGAATAATGAGTAAAGAGTTGGGGCGCCTGGGTGGCTCAGTGGATTAAGCCTCTGCCTTCAGCTCAGGTCATGATCCCAGGTCCTGGGATCGAGCCCCACATCAGGCCCTCTGCTCAGCAGGGAGCCTGCTTCCTCCTCTCTCTCTGCCTGCCTCTCTGCCTACTTGTGATCTCTCTCTCTCTCTCTCTCTCTCTGTGTCAAATAAATAAATAAAATCTTAAAAAAAAAAGAGTATATTGCAGTACTCACCTCTCTTCTACTTCAACGTTTCGTGTGGGCCTCAACTCTTTGAAAGCAGGACCTCAGTGAAGCTAACAGTCCCCAGACTCCATGACCTCCATCTTGCCATATGCAACAGAATCAATTTCTTTATTGATTCCTCCTCAGCAGCTGATGTCAATGGCTACCCCCACACAGGATTCTCTTCTATTTCTGTGGCACTTCTTTTTCCTCCTACGTATATATGATCCTTATGGGATCTTTTCAGCAATCTTTGAAATGTTTTATTTCCAAGGTTTTATCTTTGGCCTTATCACATTCCCACTCATATCTTCTTCTGGGTGCATTCCATTTATTTTCATGGTTTCATTCATCTTCTTTATTACGCGTTTACACTGAATCATCTAGAGAACTTACAATTTGTTTTCTTCAAAAATTTAAATAAGGGATTATACTATGACCCAGCAATCCCACTGCTAGGTGTGTAACCCACAGAATTAAAAATGAGTAATCAAAAAACTTGCATGTTCATGTTCATAGCAGCACTATTCACAATAGCCCAAAGACAGAAACAACCCAAGTGTCCATTAATGGATGAATGGATAAATATAGTGTGGTATATCCATACATTGGGATATTATTTGGATTGGACACAAAGAGGAAAAAGCACAGATACATATGCTACAATATGGATGAAGTTCAGATGTATACCTAGTGGAAGAAGCTGTCACAAAAGATCACATATTACATGATTCTGTTCATAAAATAATCTGAATGAGTAAATCCATACAGACAGAAGGCCGATTAGTGGTTTCCAGGGCCCAAGGGAGGAGGAATGGGAAGTTACTGTTTAATGGGTTCAGGGTTTCCTTCTGGGATGATGGAAATGTTTTGGAAGTAGATAAAGGCGGTGGTTGCACAACATTGTGAATAGACTAGATGCCACTGAGCTGATACAGTTTAAAATGGCCAGTTTTATGTGGTGTGAACTTTATCTTAAAGGAAAAAAAAAACCCAAAAACAAATGAAGGGTTCCATCCTGGGTTGGAGTCCCACACCAGACTCCTTGCTCAGCGGGAAGCTGCTTCTCCCTCTCCCTCTGCCCCTCCCCCTGCTTGTGCTCTCTCTTTCTCTCAGATAAATAAATGAAAAAAAATTAAGATTTTATTTATTTCTTTCTGTGTGAGAGAGATAGCAAGCATGAGTTAGGGGCAGAGGCAGAGGGAGAAGCAGGCTCCCTGCTGAGCAGAGAGCCCCAATGTGGAGCTTGATCCCAGGACCCTGAGATCATGACCTGAGCCAAAGGCAGACGCTTAACTGACTGCCCCATAAATAAAATCTTAAAACAAAACAAAACAACAACAACAAAACTCACAAAAAACAAATGAATAAAAAAGTTCATCCATGTAAATGAATTATTTGTTGAATGAACAAAGCAAGAGGTTGAATGAAAGTCTCATTCATTCAAATGAAATCTTTGTGGAAAGAAACAAAAAGACTCTGATTCCCAGGACAAGTACTTTTTCCCACTGATGTTCTTTTGACAATTTAAATGCGAGATGTATAAACAGAATTAGTAATAATGCCCTTATCTGTGCACTTCCTCTTCCCTTCTGGTTTCCTCCACTAGTTTTCTGAGTTCACTGTCTCAGATGATGATACCATGTACCTCTCAGCTGCCAGAGCCTTTTGGCATGATTTTGGCATGAGTTTGTATTTAAAGAGCCTGTAAGAGACTAAATCATATGAGTGAATTATTATATTGGGTCAGAAATTGCACTCTCTTAATTTGTTGATCCTTGGTAAATATTGTCTTTGTTTTTATAAATGAACAAATTAAGGCCTCAGTAAAATTACGTTGTTTCCCCTGGTAGTAATGGAGGTGATGCCAGTTTCTCCTGGATGTGAGCAGTGCCAGGCTGCGGCAGCTAAATCAGCATCACGGATTTATTACTCTTAGTCCTTCAGTTTCATATGAAGTTTTTGCTTTTAAGCTATTTTTCAAACTGTAGAATTTGGTTAAATCTGTTTAGCATGTAGGATCTTTCTCCAAGAAGTCATGTAGAAAATGTGTAAACCATTTTTTATACATTCAAGAAGGGGTTTTGTTCTCTCTTCGATGTGTCCTTGGAACCACCATCTTTCATGTTTTCACATTTTTCTTTTTTCTCTGAAGTTCTTTAGTTTTGTCAAAATGGAGATAAATTTTATAGGCACAGACTTGGGATGGCAGGGGTGTGGGGGCTGTTTTTGACTTCTTGAGAGCATTCAGAAATTTTAAAAGTTAATGTGTATCATCAGGAAAAGAGTCATGAAAGAATCATCAGGGTTCCCCTTGTGAGGAAGTTGGCTGATGGCCCCACCACAGTTCCCTGCAAACACAGGTGATGCTCACTGTCCCCTGTGCCGCCATATTAGCAGACATGATTTATGTCTGTATGTCTCCAGACAGGAGATGGAGTGGGAGGAAAACATCACAGCAGGGATTTCCACTGGGTGTGCAAATGAAGGGTTTCAGAAGATCTCATTTATTTTCTTGGATGTGTTTTGACTTCTGTCTTTCAGGGCAGATTCAAAGATAAACATGTGTGAGCCTACTATGATATTCTAGAAATGCACTCAAGAGAAGAAAGCAAAGTGAGCACAATGAATGTTTCTAAAAATATTTTGGGTTTATTTTTCTAACTTTAAGAGAGATTTATATTTCTTGTAGAAAAAATTGGAAAATCCAGATAAGCAAGAAGAAAGAAAACAGAATTCACAGTTGCACCAATTAGAGTTCACAACTGTTAGCAATTGGTATTTAAATCTAGATCTTTTTCAGTTAAAACACTTTTTATTGGAAATGGGTTAGCTTAGTCACAATATATGAAATGAAAAGGGTTATAAACCTTTGAAAAGGTTATAAGGGAGCCTGGGTAGTTCAGTTGGTTAAGCATCTAACTCTTGATTTCAGCTCAGGTCATGATCTAGGGTCTAAAGTCATGGGATCAAGCCCCACACTGGTCTCCATGCTCATCAGGGAATCTGCCTGAGAATTCTCTCTTTCCCTCTGCAACCACCACCCGCACAACTCAAGCTCGAGCTCATGCTCTCTCTCTCTCTCTCTCTCAAATAAATCTTGAAATAAAAGGTTATAAAGGTTTAGTGTCTATGTCAAAGAGTAAGGTAAAAAGTTTTTAAAAAGCTTGCTTGTATTCTTATATAAAAACACAATGATTAATCTATTCCTAGTTGTTGAATACTCGGGTTAACAGGTTTTGTTTTTTTTTTTAACTGTTATAAATATCACTGTAATAAGATTTTTATAGCTAAATCTTTGCAAAGGCATTTGACGATTTCCATAAAATAATAATGGATTCAAGAGCAAGCCACGCAGAAACTGGCAGAAGGGTTTGTACCCTTCACCTAAGAAAGTGAAGTTATTTGATTTGGAGTGAGAGGGCTGTGGTCAGTAGCTCCCTTCCTGCAGGGACAGATGTGTTCTCCTCCATATAGTCAGCAAAGTCTGGGGTTTATTATCCTCACTAAGAACGGGGAGCAGTTAAGAGATTACTTTGTGACAGGATACGTATAGAAGTAAAATATGAAAAGAAATCAGCACAACATTTTTTATACACTGACAGTATATAATTTCCATAGCTGGCTCACTCTTACACTTCTTTTCTGGACTCTCTTAAGCCTGTGACTCACTTAGCCTGCATCCAAAAACCTGTAATCAGTCTTACCTTCAGACAGAGTAGGGTAGAGGAGAACTGGCTCTTCTAATTTGTTCTCCACTCCGGCTCAGCTTTCTACATTAATGAGGCATGATGGGTAATAGACATCTCAGAACATTATGCGTTTTGTGTGTGGTATCTTTCAGCCCGTGAACTACACACAAGAACGATATCAAAACAGAGTTCAGACACACTAATTAGAATTGTACCACCGATTGTGTTTTGGTTGGCCTCTGCATTGGTAAGGGATCCAATCATATGCTTGCAAAAATAAAACTTTTCTTTGCTTTCTTTCATGATACGATTTCTCAGCATCATACTTGTTTAGCTACAAGTCAGCTTCCTCCGTTGACATCTCATTCCAGAGAACATTATTAACTTGTCAAGGTTGTAAACCTATCCTTGGGTTGTTTGGATTACAGTTTAGCATGTTTGCCCATTTGTTGATTAAATGCAATTAAGGTAGAATTCATTCTTAGACAGGGTTTTGTTTTTTTTTTTTTTTTTCGTTTAGCCCTAAAATGAATGCTATTATTTGAATAATTGCAGCAATTTTATTTGGTCCTAACTGGACTTATTGTTGCTCTGCTCAGGGTGAGCGTGCTCAGATGTAATGATTCCCTAGCATCCTGTTGAATAAAAACAATATCCAAAAGCCCACAGTTTAAAAAATGTTTTTCCATCCACAGGTCTGACCATTATTTATTCAGAATGAAAATTAGATCGATGCAGATTCTGTACTGTGTAGAAATAGCTTACTTAAACATTGTATAGACTGGCACCTTTAGAGACTTCGCAGTATTAATACAAAGTAGGACAAGGAATCCCTTTCTAAATAATTCTTCCTAGCTTAGAAAAAAACATTTTATTAAACTTTTTGGAATCAAAGCCAGTTTTGATGATGACTTATGTTTAGACCTAGAGGACTGTTTTCATGTTAAATAACTCTTACAAGAAGTAATTTATACCAATTGCTCTAGAATATCGACCCTTGACTATTAAGGATTTCTGATACTTTTTGTTTTTCTCCAGCCTTTAAAAATTACCTATTATCACTATCACTCCTGCAGGTGAAAAATAGAAAAATAAATTAACCTGTCACCTTTTTTGCTTATGTCCTGAACGGGCAAAATACTTTGGTGGGGAATACCGTGGTGTGACATGTGATGAAATATGGGCACATATATGAGTGTAAGATTGAGAAAATAGAAAGCTCCTCTTTAAGAAAATCTATTGTTAAGTAGTCTGGATTAAAAGCTAGTACTTGTGGCATGTTAACAAGACAGAAATATCTACGAGGGACATTTTGTCATATGGCTTGATATATAATAATATGCTGTATAATTGAAACACATCTCTTAGGAAATGTTTTTTTGGTGATAAAACTGGAGTTACCATGCCATTTTTCTTCTATAGTAGAGCTATCATTCTGAACCATGCTGAGAAGTGGTTTCTGTGGTAGAAGTTCCCTTGGGTTCACGATCTTCACACTAGTCAATACTGAAGCCCAGATACAAAATGGACTGAGGAAGTAACGAGGCCCTTTCTTCTCGTAAGGCAGTAGTCTAAGAATTACGGTAATAGGGTCTGTGTGATCTCCCATCTGTCCGCTCAGCTGCTTTCAACACACTGGAGCCCACATGAGATGCCAGAAGAGCTCATAGACACATCACTTTTCAAGTTTTTTCCTGTGTTTCTTCCTCTTCCTCTTTTCATGAATGATTAATTCATCAGTGCGTGTCATTTTTGACAATAGTGCTTGCCAAATGAAACAAGGTGATGTTAGGTCAAACTGGGGTCCAAATTATGAAGTAGAAGCTCATAATATTTGGCATCTTTCCTACTAGAAAAACAAGCCATGGGGGAAAAAAAAAAAAGTCAAGAATAGAGCCTAACTAAACATGTGGAATATGTCATGAATATTTATATCCCCAAGTCTTGCCTTATGATAGTATTTGTATTTAAGGTGCTTTTTTTCTTTTTCCTGTGAAGTAGTTCAGAATGTGTTTCATTAATACAAGTGTCATGTTAACTTTCATTAGGAAAAAATTCACTTCTTCTGACAACATTGACACCTTTCTGATCGAGAGAATGCAAAATAGCTCTTACATTAATTGGTCCCAAAGAAAATTATGTTTTCCAGTTTCCTGTCTATACATCTGACACTTTCCCTCATTTAGTACCTGCTGAATTATCGATGCTTTCCCTTTCCTGATTTTGACAGCCAGGATTCCTCCTATGACTTTGAAGACCATCAGGAATCCCCTGCCCCAGGAGATTTACTGTCCTCCAGTTTGAACAGGAAGAACCAGGATTATCGTTAGCAACTACACCCAGACTGAAGCCTTCACTGGTTTTTTTGTTTGTTTGTTTTTCCATCTGTATTGAGATATAATTGGTATACAGAAAATTGCATATCATTAACATACATGATTTGAGTTCGAAATACATATCCACTCTTGTTATCATCACCAGAGTCCAGGTAATGACCATAGCCATCATCTCCAGAAGTTCCCTTGTGTCTCTTTGGTTTGGGTAGTGTTTTTGCATTTTTGTTTTGTTTTGTGTTTGGATGCAGTATGAGCACTCAGCATGAGATCCAGTCTCTTAACTTTTTAAGTGCATAACACTCTAGTGTCACCTGTAGGCACTGTATTGTACAGCAGATCTCAGGAACTTACTCTTGTGTCACTGCACCTTTCTACCCACTGAGCAACAACTCCCCAGTTCCCCTCCCCCATCCCCTGGTGACCACCATTGGTCTGTTTCTATACCTTAGGCCTTTTTAACTGCCTCATGAAAATGGAGTCATGTAGGATTTGTCTTCCTGTGACTGACTTATTTCACGTAACCTAATGTCTTCCAGGTTTGTCTGTGCTGTCTCAAGGGTAGGAGGGCCTCTCTGCCCGAAATGTCTCTGATTCAGTTTCTCACTTGTTTAACGTTAAAGAGGAAACAAATAAAAGGAGGGGAATGTTTCTGTCTTTTGTTTCTCTGAATCCTTAAATTTCATATTTAGCCCCATTTAGGGCAACTGGTGAGTTGTCAACAACAAGAAATATGTTAGACCGATGGAGCTAACTGAAGTTGCCAAATTTTGGAAGCTGGGCTTGGTTTGAGTTTTATGGTTGGCGACTCCTGAGCTTTATTACCATTGTCATCTGCACAGCTTTGCTGGGTCAGCAGAGACTAAGAGCTTCTGCTGAAAGATGTGGTTTCTGTTGTTTCTTGTTAATCAGCTAACTGAGTTCTGTACGAGTTCCGGCGCCGAGCAGGCTTCAGTGGTTCAGGTCCTGATAGGCCAGCGAATAGAAAGAGGCAAGCAGACAGATGGATGGACAAACAGCTACCCTCTCCCCCGCTATGCCATCAAAATCTTGACACCTGGATCGCTTGAGAAACACAGAGCTAGCATTTTTCCTCTGCTAAGCAAGTGTTCATAGCCGTGTCCTTTCACCACTTGGACATAGCAGTCACTAAAGACCAGAGTAAATACACAAGCTTGAAGATAATCCTTTCTCAAATATACAAGTGCCAAGTTAAAACCATCTGTCAATCATTTGTGCATTTTTCCCTTACCCTTATTTGTTTTAGTGAATAGGTGTTGTTTGAAAATATTGGAGCTTGAGAAATTAGCAGGCCTCTGTGGCACAGTATTTTGCCAGTTCTCAGATAACCAGACCTTGGGTTCATGTTTTCTCTTCATTAAATCATGACGAATATATGTTAAATTTTTTTTCTCAAATGGAAAATAACAGGTATCCACGCTTATTTGTAGATAATTTGAGTATCTGGGATATAGAGATTTGTTCAGTGTTTTCAAACACTGTGTGTTTCCAAACTCCATGCTCACAGCAAACTATGAATTGTGAATAATTAAATCTGGGAACAAATATAAGATTGACATAGAAGGTGGTGAAGTCTTTTTTTAAAAATGGAAAACAAAAAAGTGCTGAATGATGTTCATTTCCTTAAACAACACTTGGGTCTGAATTTACGTTGCTATGTGGCTGTGATTGTATGTTAACACTTGTCAGTATAAACACAGCTACTTAAAGAATAATAAATGATGGATGCTTTAGTGCTAATACCAACATCTCATCAAGTCTGAAAATACTTATAATTAGGGAAGTGAAAGAAATAAGGTAGGGGTTTGCCATGGTTCTGCTTGTGTTTCCTTTGTTGGCAAACCGCTGCGAAGAGTCTCGGGTGTGAGTCCATTGCGGGGCCTCTCATCTTTCTTTATACTCATGACCTCATGTCTGAGGTCAAAGATTTCTTCAAGTGTTGCATGTGTTCAGGTAAATTGTGGAGAACCAGAGGATTTTTCCTCCATCTTCCAGGCCTCTTTTAAGATCTATTTTGATGTATGGGATCCTGTTATTTTTGGGGGGATAAGCTGGTTTCAGGGTGATGGCCCAGATAACTGTGTTGCGCCGCATCAGCTTGCTGGCCTGGCCAGGCTCTGCGCTGTGGCCCGACCAAGGAGGTGTCTGCTGATGAAGGTGGTGAGGAAACACCAAGTGGCACAGCCTCTGCCTGCCGAGGGGACTCAGTGTGGCCTGAGGGCCGAACCGTAAAGGACAAATGGTAGCACAGAGCACAGTGCGAGGTGCTGTGAAAGGCAAATCTAGGAAGACAACGCAGGGGTCATTAGCTCAAGGGCTGGGTATCTGGGGGGAAATACTGGCAATATTGGTGCTAACACTCAAGTTGCCACTGTGTCCAGATTATCTGGAAGTGTTTCACATCTACGACCTCAGAGAATCCTTAAAGCAGCCCTGTAGAAAGGCTCCTTACCTTACAGCTTGGAGAGTGAGCCCAGTCACAGGGCTTGAATACCTTACCCTGAGTCCCATGGCTATAACGAATAGGTCTGGGGTCTGAAGCCCGGCAACCTAACTCCAGAGCCAATGCTGGAAGGTCAGTGAGACTGTATGTGAGGCAGGAGGCTCCTTCAGATCTGCACCTTTGTGATACCGGGGACCTCAAGCAGAATGGTGGTAGCTTGTGTCTCTGGCACAGAGTAGGTATTCAGCTGACTGTGGGACTGAATTTCCAGATTTTCTGGAAGGGACTGTGATCCAAATTAACAGTCATTGAGGAGTTAGACTCAGTAACTCCTAGTGAGCGAGTGAATGTAGTTGGGGCTGGAAGGACAGGGAAGACGTTAAGACCTGCTCTAAGACAGGCCACGTCAGAGGGGCACTAGAGGAGGAATTAATTTCCAGGATTTCTAGGTGCTGTGCAATCTCCAGCTGTCAGGGGTTCAGGTCTAGGGCAGGTGGGTGTCCACCGAGCCCAGATCCCCGTGGTGACAGTCTGTTGATATGTCCAAAGTTATGGAAAATGCCTTTTGGCTATCTGCTTTCTAGCTAGCACTTATGGAATGCCACATTTTGGATCAGTCACTATAGTTTGTGCTGCCACAGGAGAAAAATGAGAACAAGTCAGAGATACTTAGCTTCTGGTCTCCCTTAGCTTATGATTCTTGTGGAAGAAAGTAATGTGCCTTTAGAACGTGCGTAAAACCACACAAGCTGAAGACAAGAACTGATTAATAGTTAGGTACTATAAAGCTGTAAATTCCAGTATTTACTATTGGAATTTGCCTAATCGGGGGACAAAAGGCAAGCTCTCTTTGTCTTTTGAAGATGGTGATAGAAGTTTTCAAACATGGAGAGAGGCAAACTCTTGCCTTGTAGATGAACCAGGCTGGATTTGAGAAGGGCGAGACTTTAGAAGGAATGTAACTGTCACAGTTGCAGCAATCTAGGAGACTGGATGACATGTCCTTTTGGGACTCTAGACGAAGTGGTCATCTTCATTCAGAGAACACATTTGTTACCCTTTTTTTTTTTTTAAAAAAAAACTGCAAAAAGAAATGTTAATGTTTTGTAGTTCATTTTGAGGAAGTGCCCTTCCTTTTCTGTGTTAATTTTCATGAGGTATGAAATAGTATCAAAAGCAGCCACTCAGAATACTCTCCTCTGTCAAGTTATTTTGCTTCAGTACATTGTGTTGTGACTGGGCTGCTATTTGACTTTAGGTTTCTGAGCCAGGGTTTTGTAAGCGGTTCCCCCATTAGAACAGGATTCTTGAACTCCTCTTGGTTTGCACAGACCATGTAGGTCTTCACCTTCAAGGTGTTGAGATGATCTTCATTTGGTTAGCACTGCGGCCTCTAGGACTCCAGAGCCCGGAGGACTGGCCTTGTAGGAAACCCCTCTTTCTAGGGATACACTCAGAACAGGAAAAAAAGGTTGAACAAGGTGGAGGTTTCTGCATTAACTCAGTCCCTTGGTCAAGGTGACTGAGAGTGGGGCTTTGGGTGAGGTCACACTTGCTTGAGTAGTAAACCCACTGGGGTAGGATCCATATGCTACCTATATCAAGGCCTATCCCATTTGTTTGCTAAAGCCCTGAGGATTCTTAGGGTCTAGGTGATACTGAAAGAAAGGATCTAAGTGACCCCTTTAGGATTTGCCCAAGACAAAAAATCATAGTGAAACCAAATCTGATACTAAGTGCTATGGACTTAATTATGTCCTCCCCAAATTTATATGAAGTCCTAACCCCTAATGTGACTGTATTTAGAAATAGAGCTTTTAGGAGTGTAATTAGAGTAAAAAGAGGTCTTAATAATGGAGTCCAGGTCCTATAGGATCAATGTCCTTATAATAAAAGGTACCAGAGAGCTCTCTGCCACATGAACACACAGTAAGAAGGCAGCTGTCTACAAGCCAAGAAGGAAAAACCAGAAACCAAATTGGCCAGCATCTTGGTCTTGATCTCCAGCCTCCAGAGCTGAGAAAACAATTTTCTGTTATTTAAGCCCCCATGGCCGTGCTACTTTGTTATGCCAGCCCGAGCTGACTAATACACAAGCTTAGGTTTGTTTCTACATTGCACAAAGCTGATTATTAAAATCCTTACTTCTTTTTCATCAGCTGGAATTTCCTTAATGGATTTTGAGTTTGTGAATCTAAAAGGATTGGAAAGGGGGCAGTGAGTGACAGTTGGGGAGAATCGCATGAGTAGGAGATGGTAGACTTAAGATTATATCCTCACAAAATAAGCTTGGGAATGCTCTGTATTTAAAATTATGCCCTTCCAACAAAGGATGAGTCATTTTACATGGTAAAAGCAAAAGTAAGGAATATCTTCGTGGAGCTAAAAATGTCATATTGTATTTAGTTTACTGCACCAATATTCCCTTAAAATATCCTAGGATTAGCCTGATTGAGTTTGTTTTAAGGTAAATGCAACAACCTAATCCCTAAGAATATAGATGGTGACCATTGTACAGAATTCCCTCTTTTCCCAAAATGATGTCTGTTTCTCTTTCAGTAAGTTCCCAGCTGTGTTCATTCCATATTTCAGTTTCGATGTAAGTTTTAAAAAGCAGACATTGCTTCTTTTTTCAACATGAAAGGCGTTTTGACAGTTACGTGTAACAAATTTCATCATTCTCACTAAGTCTTTTGCTTCAGATAGGATGAAGAGGCAAGTTCTATTGGCTTAGAAATGTTTACGAGTTTTCATGCATTGTGCCGTTTAAGCGCATCCTTATGTATGAAAGCAGAGTGATTTAGAACACATTCATGTTAACCTACTTCTGAAAATCCTGAAGTCAACCAGTTTTACTGTGAGTGCCACAGCTTTCATGTAGATATTCTGTAGAAAAAAATTAAAGGTGCTCATTGCCCTGAACAGAGAGTCTCAGTCACAATTTTAGAAAAGCCCAACCTGAACCTAGTAGCTGTTAGTGATTTGTAAATTTTCCTGTTAGACCTTGATATTTTCTCTGCTGCTATTCCAGCAATTGCAAAGTCTCCCAAGGATTATTTCAAATGTAGGTCACGTCGTGCTTCTTGAAATGAAAATCAAAATGAAATCTCCATATATGCTGAGTGAATTAAAAGTATGTGTTACAAAAATGTTTCCTGTCAGATACTTCCATTGAGTCCTGATTTGTCCTGGGGATATAATTATACCATGGGGGACGAGAGCAGCATAACCTCTGTCTCCGCAGCACTCACAGTCTGGAGGAGGAAGGGCTGGGCAGTAAAAACTATGCAGATTGACAATTCTGAATTTATTACTTCAGCTCTTGTATTTCAGTATATAGAAGCTTTACATCTTAGGTAGATTGAATTCTTAAACACACCAGCTTCTCTAATGCTGTAGGCCATTATAGTTTCTGTGGCTACCCTTAATGATCAGCTTTGATTGGCCCAAAGTTTGGTGAAAAGAAAAGCCATATGCTCCTGCTAAAATAAAAACGAAAACCTTCCAGAGACTTCTCATCTCTCTGGGAATAAAAGGCCTCAATGGGATAATACTTCCCCCTTGCTTTCCAGCCACACTGGACTCCTTTCTGTCCCTCTGCACTCTGAGCAGTCCACTGGCTCAGGACCGTTACAGGATCTGTTCCTTTTGCTTGTAAAGCTCTTACCCAAGAGGCCACATGGCAAACACACTCCTTCACTCAGGTGTCCACCCAAATACTAGCTTTTCGCGAGGGTGTCCTTGAACACCTGGCTAAAGTAGTGCCCTTTCCTCTTTCCTTAGCTTTATTTTGCTAGATAGCATTTATCACTACCTAACTTACTATACTTTTAATTATTGATAATCTCTCTCTACTCAACAGAACATAAGTTCCATTGTCTTTGCCCCCTGCTTCATCCACAGTACCTGAAACAATGCCCAGTGCATAGTCAGTGCTCAATAAATATTTGTGAGTGAATGAACAATGTGATACCTTCCCTAAACCTTTATTTTCTGGGAGGCAGATGACTGCTTTCTCCTGATAGTTGCTGAAGGTACACAGGGAACACTGATGATATAATAATGAAAAGAAAATATTTACATTATCATAGTCTACTCTTTTCTCCTTCCATTAGTTTTCCAATTCAGGGGCATCTGCATAGCTGGCCTGCCTACTTGTGTGTAGAAAATAGACGTCAACATAAGAAAATATAAAAGACAAAAGCTCTTGGAGAAAACAAAGAGCCTTTTTATCTGAATTAACATTTAGTTCTGAGTTCAGCATGTTCATAGGATCTCTACTGGGGGACTAGAAAGAAAAAAAAATGCGTTGACTAGACATGTAAATAAATACATCTTTGAAAATTATATACCTTATTTTTCCTTTCCTCATGTTCATGTCCCTTCTTAAGGCGAAGTTGGCTTATTGAGAGTGGTAGCACTGAATGCTACCATCAAATCAGTTCATTAGGCTAAAGTTTATTGAACAGCTACGTGGTGCCTGCACTGTGTTGAGGCGAGTGAGGCAAGATGAGGCTGGAAAAGCAAATTGGGGCACAGTCACACATATTTGTCAATCATGTTGAGATTTGTACTTGATCCTTAGTACAGTGGAAGACTTTTAACTAAGGAATAGTCAGATATGGGGTTTTTGTTATTGTTGTTGTTGTTGTTTTGTTTTGTAGAGAAGGAGTGAGGAAGGGGCAGAGGAAGAGCCAAAGAGAGAATCTTAAGCAGGCTCCATAACCAGCACTGAGCCCTACGTGGGGCTCAAGCTCACTGTCCTGAGATCCTGACCTGAGCCGAAAGATGCTTAACTAACTGACCCACCCAGGTGCTCTGATAGGTACTTTTATTTATTTATTTATTTTAAGATTTTATTTATTTATTTGACAGAGAGAGATCACAAGTAGGCAGAGAGTTAGGCAGAGAGAGAAGGGGAAGCAGGCTCCCCGCTGAGCAGAGAGCCCAATGCGGGGCTCGATCCCAAGACACCAAGATCAAGACCTGAGCCAAAGGCAGCGGCTTAATCTACTGAGCCACCTAGGCACCCCAACATCTGGTTTTTATTGTGTTCATAGAACGTTTTTTTTTTTTAATTTGCGAGACATATTCTAAATGCCAACATGCATCACCTAAAGGACATCCATTGTGACATACATAATAGTCTAGATTTATGCGATTTTGGTAGGTTTCTTTAAAAGGCTGATTCTCTTTTTGAAATTTAAATATGATTGAATGACTTTTTTTTTTTCATACGGTTTCTTTTTTTTTTTTTTTTTCAATTTATTTATTTTCAGAGAAACAGTATTCATTATTTTTTCACCACAACCAGTGCTCCATGCAATCTGTGCCCTCTATAATACCCACCACCTGGTACCCCAACCGTCCACCCCCGTGCCACTTCAAACCTCTCAGATTGTTTTTCAGAGTCAATAGTCTCTCATGATTCACCTCCCCTTCCAATTTACCCCAACTCCATTCTCCTCTCTAACACTCCTTGTCCTCCATGATATTTGTTATGCTCCACAAATAAGTGAAACCATATGACAATTGACTCTCTCTGCTTGACTTATTTCACTCAGCAAAATCTCTTCCAGTCCCGTACATGTTGCTACAAAAGTTGGGTATTCATCCTTTCTGATGGAGGCATAATACTCCATAGTGTTTATGGACCACATCTTCCTTATCCATTCGACTGCTGAAGGGCATCTTGGTTATTTCCGTAGTTTGGCAACCGTGGCCATTGCTGCTATAAACATTGGGGTACAGATGGCCCTTCTTTTCACGACATCTGTATCTTTGGGGTGAATACCGAGGAGTGCAATTGCAGGGTCATAGGGAAGTTCTATTTTTAATTTCTTGAGGAATCTCCACACTGTTCTCCAAAGAGGCTACACCAACTTGCATTCCCACCAACAGTGGAAGAGGGTTCCCCTTTCTCCACATCCCCTCCAACACATGTTGTTTCCTGCTTTGTTAATTTTGGCCATTCTAACTGGTGTAAGGTGATATCTCAATATGGTTTTAATTTGAATCTCCCTG
>NC_081571.1:8508664-8610377 GCF_022355385.1 Mustela nigripes
GGGTGGCTCAGTGGGTTAAGCCGCTGCCTTCTGCTCCGGTCATGATCGCAAGATCCTGGCATCGAGTCCCCTATGGGGCTGCTTGCTCGGCAGGGAGCCTGCTTTTCTCACTGCCTTTGCCTGTTTCTACTTTTGACTTGCAAGTAATTTCAGACTTGGAACGAAGGTCGCCAGGAGACAACTCATTTCGAGAACTCCCAGGTACCCTTTCACCATATTCGTCAATTGTTAACATTTGGAAAATCTGTTTTATTTCCGAACAATGACTCCTAAAAATGGCTTAACCCCGCTCCTTTTGATTTGGGACTATCTGTCCTACAGACATGTAGACAAAAGCACCAAGTACTAATTGTACCTTGCTTGTTAGAACAAAACCCAAACAAATCTCTGATGTTGGTCTTTGATTTATACATTTTCCCCCATGTCAACAAATTATTAAATCTAAATCACATGCTTGTTAAAACGCGCTTATTTGGGTAGCCCGCCCCTAACTGTTTGCCTAACTTTACACGTATTACAATGCTAGACTTTGGGCTGTAAGAGTCACAGTGAAGAATATTATTTCAAGCCTTTCAATACAGAGGAAAATCTATGACAGTCATAAACTTCCCAGGGTTTCCTGTCTTTGGCTCTTGCACTCCATCTTCTGGCTAAAAGTTGGCTGTGCGACAGTTGAGTTGAACACACCAAGGGTTATTACAATCAATTGCCTATCACAGAGCCTCTGTGGCACAGGATTAAAACAAAACATTGTGCCAGTGAAAATGGACTGAATCCTCAGGGAAAAAAGAGCAATACATAAGAAAGAAGCTGACTACAGGCTGAAATAGTACCCTGCTTACCTGGGATGCCAATCCCAGAAACCCACTCCGGGGCTTCATGACCCACTGGGTGATGAAGGTAGGGGAGAATGGATAAAGTTTGGGAGGCGAGGCATGGGGAGCAATCAGCTGATCATTATGACATTACTTTAAATTTTAGGTAACTTTTGTCCAAGCCATTGCTCTGAAATCTAAGCCTTTTGAAGGCAAGGACCGAGTCCAATTTACTTCTGCATCACCTATAGACTGTAGACTTTATTGTGGGATGAGTGGAGAATGAGAAAGCGATTTCTTTGCTTTTGTTTAACACATGCAGGCATGCTGTTGAAGTTTTAATCTGAAACACAAATATTAAAGTAATAGATTATTATAGTATACAGTAGCAAAATCTCTAGGAACTAATAGCTTTTCTGTAGCCAAACTTGTATAACTTATTTAGTCTTTTTCTTTTTTCAATTTCAATCCAACTTATTTGCAGAAACTGATTATCTCCTTAGAATCTTAAATTCTTGACTTGGAATGGGCTGTTAACTTCAAAATCAATAATCTATCTGTTTGGTTTTGAAACACTATCATAGATAACTCTACAGATCCCATCCACAGATCCCATACCCTTTGAAAGCCTGTTCTGGATTTAATCATATTTGCAACACAGCCTTAAAACAGGCAAAATAATTGTCGTAATGCCAGAGGACTGTCATAGTAGCATGAAACATGGAGGTATTGGCTAACTGAAGCAACTTGGAGACAGCCTTTTATGCAACATTAAATTAAAATCTCCAAGGGACCAGATCTTTTTTGCACAAACATCCCCCATTCTTAACTTCATGTCTGCTTTGGTTCAAGAAGGCTTGCTGATAAGTTTTCCTTGGGGCCAAAATACAATGCAATAGTATAGTTCTAATAAAAGGCACAAATAATGGAAAATAATATCTGTCATTTATTGAAGACCTACTGTGTGCCATAGATTGTTTGTATATGTTGTCTCATTTAATCTCCCAAAACCCCATTTAGGAACATAATTAGACTAAGAGCTCAGCTTTGGCCTCCATGTCTAGCTGAAATCTACCATTTGCCTCTAGTGTCAGCTCCAGAAGCCTGCTTCAATAGTCTCTCCAGTATCCCTGAACATGTAGGATTGGTTGTTATCTTCTTGGATAGGCCATCATCATATCTAATTATTATAACATGTTTGTAGAAAAGCAAACATGGTGTGACATTTGAATGAGCTGTTAATATTGAAATACAGCGTTTACTCTCAACTATAGGTAAGTGTTTCTACATGTAACTTGACTGAAAATCACTTTTGTCTGTTTTGAGTCTGGAATTCTATCAGTCAGTTGAAGTATAAAGTTATATTTACTATAGTAAGACTATGTTGAGTATGGAAATCATTAAGATTATGTAAAAGAAAGTATGTCAACTTCAAGATACATTCTTTTTTAAAAAAAATATTTTATTTATTTATTTGTCAGAGACAGAGAGAACGAGCACATGCAGACAGAGTGGCAGGAAAAGACAGAGAGAGAGGCAGGCTTCCTTGCTGAGCAAGGAGCCGGATGTGGGACTCGATCCCAGGACGCTAGGATCATGATCTGAGCTGAAGGCAGCCACTTAACCAACTGAGCCACCCAGGCATCCCTCAAGATACATTCCTTTTTGAGTCAACAAATGTTCATGAAAATTGAAATGATAATACGAACAGAATAATGATTATCAATTATATCATAATTGTAGACTTGGTAGAATTGTTTTTGTGTACTAGCATTCTTAATATTAAATAAAATGACAAGTAAGAACTATATTTCTTTTTTCTTTTTTTAAAATTCTATGTAAGCCAGGATCCTTTTAAGGAAAAATACTACTTAGAAATCCTTCAACTTTATTATGGATGCCCTAAAATCAGCATGTTAACTTTGCCAATAAAAATTTCACAGGAAAGACTCCCAAATCATTCTACAGCACCATCCAGGATAAATCATCTCTGACCTAGACATAATAAAAAGTAAAGGAAGAAGGACAGAATATCTACTTAAAAATGAACTGCTCAAATACTTTGCTTCTCTACCAATCAACGGTAAAAATGGCTTCTATCTAGTATTGAAAATGTAGATAGCTAAGGGCATCTAGGTGACTCAGTCAGTTAAAAGTCTGCCTTCAGGGTTCTGGGATCAAGCCCCACATTGGGGTCCCTGCTCAATGGAGAGCCTGCTTCTCTCTCTCCCTCTGTACCTACGCCCTGCTTGTGTGCGTGTTTGCTCTCTTTCTTAGATAGATAAAATCTGTTTTTAAAAAGGTAGGTAACTACCAGAAACCTAGTAGCTGACAATGAAGAAATTATTATTCTTTTCCCATAATGTGAAATGTTTGGGCACCTGGGTGTGGCTCAGACACTTAAGCTTCTGACTCTTGGTTTCAGCTCAGATCCCGATCTTAGGGTCAGAGATCAAGCTCCGCATTGGGCTTGAGATTCTCCTCTTCTGGCCCACCCCCTGCTCCAGTGTCCTTTCTTTCTCTAGATAAATAAATAAAACCTTTTAAAAAATTGTAACATTTCACTGATAAAATCTTATTAATAAAACTTCTTAATGTAGTATGTAGAGTGAAAAAGAAATAACTAATTCTCTACCCCAACATTTATTCATAAAATAAATGTAACTTTGCAGTGTAACTTTGAAGACTCTCCCTTTCTGAATCAGAGCAGCTTTGTGATTTACTGAAGCCAACAGAACGCAGCAGAAGTGACTGATAATGCCAGTTCTAAGCCTAATCTCTAGAGACCTTGCTGGTTTGCATGGTTCTGCTCTCACTCTTTGAAACCCTCTGGGCCCTGATAACAAGCTCAGTTATCTACTGGAGTAGGACAGACCACTCAGAGCAGAGACTGATTATCAGAGGGGATGGTAGCCTAGACCCTTCAGCCCCTAGTGGACCTGCCAAGTGACTGCAGCTGTGTGAGTGAGCGGATTTGAACCTAGCCGAGATCCCCTGGGTCAGACCCAGAGCAGCACCACCATCCCGAGAACCAAATGGACAGAATGGTAGAAGATGAATATTACTGTCTGCCACTGAAGTTTGTGGTTTGCAGCAGTATTATGACAATACATAAATGATACAGTTAATGTTACTTTTTTAGAACAGTCCAGGCTTATTCTTTTATTCTAGAAGTCCATGTGATGACAGTGAAATTTGGCTTTGACTTCAATGACTTGACCATAAAAAATTCAATCATGGGGCGCCTGGGTGGCTCAGTGGGTTGGGGCCTCTGCCTTCGGCTCAGGTCAGGGTCCTAGGGTCCTGGGATTGAGCCCCACATCGGGCTCTCTGTTCAGCGGGGAGCCTGTTTCCTCCACTCTCTCTCTCTGCCTGACTCTCTGCCTACTTGTGATATGTCTGTCAGATAAATAAATAAAATCTTAAAAAAAAAAAAGAATTCAACCAAAACATGGATTTGGTGCTTCTCCCTGAGTTAAGAATTATCATCTCCAATTTGTAACTTAAAAATCCACAAATACACAGACAAGGGTTTGGAAAGTTTCTCAGGTCCAAGTCAGATCTATCTGCCTCCAGAATGGTATTCTTTTTTTTTTTTAAGATTTTATTTATTTATTTGACAGAGATCACAAGTAGGCAGAGAGACAGAGAGAGAGAGAAGGAAGCAGGCTCCCCTGCTGAGCAGAGAGCCTGATGCGGAGCTCGATCCCAGGACCCTGAGATCATGTCCCAAGCTGAAGGCAGAGGCTTTAACCCACTGAGCCACCCAGGCGCCCCCAGAACAGTATTCTTAACCACTGCATTACACAGGGTCTGGAATGAGCTCAGCAAGAATGGAGATGTTGAGGGAGGATTTATCCTGGGTATCAAATGAAGAAGTCCCCTTCTGTTTGGAAACTGATATCTGTGCATGAAAATGAACTTGATTTTCTGGTAAAAGACAGTCTGGATGGAAGGAAATGTCATAATCCCACCACAGACTGACACAGATGCTCAGTAAGAGTATACTGAGTTCGTGAAACTTCCTTATCAATGAAATGTGCTTTGCAGCCTAAAGAAAGGAAATCTATTAAAATTATGATTTTTTATTACAGTCCTTTCTGTTATTCTCCTGACACATTTACTCCAAAATTAGTCAAGAGTAATTATTTGACCATATGCTTGGTTAGTTTACCATCTTCTGATTAGATGAAACTGACATTTGAAGAAGGGTGTTGGGAGTGAAGCAGTGTGTGTTTGTAAGAGAGACACAGAGCAACAAACTCTCTTGGTGAGTAAATATTTGGGGGAAAGACATTCCATGGACTGGACAGAGAAGAGCGGTGGCTTTCAAAGTGGTTCTTTCAAAGGGCTCAGCAGCCTCAGCATCATTGGAGAAGATTGGAGGCCCATCTTTGGGTCTTTGGTTTCAACAAACCATTGAGGTGGTTCTGATGCACCCGAAGGTGAAGAACCACCAGGAAAGAGGAAGGTGTCATTCAAAAGGAGGATTTTTCTTCCTTGTACGCTTTAAGCTTGGGTCTTGCACATAGTTCCAAGAGGGGGAACCAGGCAGCTTGGACCCTCCCTGCTCTCCACTCCCTGAGGCTGGTGGAGGCATGGGAGTCTTCTGGTCCCTAGCTAGGTTTGTGAACAATGAAAGGAGGCAGGGGAAAGGTAACCAGCCGAGGAACCCAGCCCACCTGTGGCCTCCTCACTCTGCTCCAGCCTCTCTTACTCCTTAAGCTTAACCCTCTGGCTGCCCCAGAAAGTCAGAGCACCTTGTATGTCATGAAAAAAATATCTCCCAGCCAAGGGCTTTGCCTCCAGCTATGAAATTGATTAGTGGCCTCGAAATCCCTGGGGGAAGAGTCGCCACTGGCAGCTGTTCTTGCTAGTTTGAGACTGCAGAAGAAAAGAATTTGTGAGAGAGGATGAGATTATGTATTACATACAGGAAAAAAGTCTTAAAAATACCCTTTTTTTCTTGAAGTTAAGGAATGACGCATCCAATAAAAGAAATGCAACATAAGTTTACTTTTGTATTGGAGTTTTTTGTTGGAATAATTTTCAGTTAATTGTTACAAAGCTACTTCTGAAATTAGTCTCAAGAAATGCAGCTTGCACGTACCTGAGAGATTGTGGAATTAAAAGATGAAAACCAGCCCAGTGGAGATCCTAGAAAGGGGCGCTCCTTGCTGAATGCTTGCCTGGAGAGAAGCGTGCACAAGTGTTCAGGAACACTGTCTAAAATACGGGGCAGAAATCAAAAGCACCTTATATAATAGACCTGACAGGGTCAATTGATTACCCAGATGTGGAATTCTTCCCTTTAAATTCATTAAACTCCGTAAGAGTGAGTTGTAAAGGTCCAGTTAAATGCTGTGAATCACTCAAGGGATGTAAGGATTCCAAACCTGCAGGAAAGTTCAGCCATGGACGATTCCATTAATGTAGCCATAATTTCGTTTACCTACCAAGCATTTATTGAGTATCTACTATGTGGAAGACATTCATGAAGGACTGGGAAGAGGACACTAAAAAGCAGCCTATAGGATGCAGGTAAGATGTGATTAATGCTAAGACAAATCTGGTTCGAAGGAGCTCAAAAGAGAGAGCAAGGAGGAGACTGGAGAGGAGGCTTCTAGGTTGAATGAAGAAGAGGCAGTGGGTATTTCAGGTGGAAAGAGAAGACTGAGAAAGCAAACCTGTCTGAAAACAGCCTGTGAGAAGGCCTTGAGACTGGTAGAGCTTGGACAGGGGTGCTGGGGACTGGGACAAGGAGGAGGGGTAAGACGGGATGGATCCTGCAGGTGGGGCAAGGGAATTCAACTGTCGCCCCCCTAGTTTGCCAAGGTTAGTTAGATGAGAGAGGACGGTACTGGAAGTCCGAAGATGGCCGGGCAGGTGGATAAAGAGGGCAGGGAGTTTGATCTGGGGTGAAAACAGAAGCAAACTGAACGTCTGTCATTTGTCTCCTATTCATTACATGATATGTCCTAGCTGCCCTCACCACCTGAGCTGACACTTCCCCGACCAAAGAAGACAGAACTTCAGAATCTCTGGAGGGGGCGGGTATAAAACTCATTGTTATAAGAACACTGAAAATTTTGGAAAATGAAACAAACACATCATTTTTGAAAATTTCCAGTATCATTCAAGAAAGGACAGAAAAATTATTTTTAATCCTAGGGTATATGTGATTCAAAATGTCAAATACTACTGATCCTAAAACACCTCTTATGAAGGCATCCACGTAACTAATATAGAAAGCCGCATAATGCCTGTCATTTGCATTTTGTTTCAGGTACTCATGGGATTATTTTTCTAGTAAGTATTTTCCAAGAAATATCTCCTATTCCATGTGTAAGACTACCACATTTTTCCCCCTAAAGCAACTTTTGAACATTCTAATATTCTGAAGTAGAAGGATGCTGCTTGATATAGGAGAGAATATATGCCTGGACCTCAGCTGCTGCTTTGGAAGTAAGTCACATGAAACAAATACTAATCTATTGGCCCAGATAATTTATTTTCAGTTAATATGTAGCCAGATAGACTTTTACACAGGGCAGGGAGGTTGGGGGAAAAGCAAGATTCATAATAGGAAAATATATAAACTATGAAAAAACATAATTACAGGTCTCCCAGGGGGAAAAGCTACAAACAGCATTGGAGGAAGTACGCGTTTTCTTCATAAACTAGGTGACTGAGCTGCCCAGAGGGAAACAAAAAGTCTCTCATGCCCCCTGGTGTCTTCTGCTGGGACTTGCAGTGTTCCAGAGTTCTGATTCAATCGCTCAGGAAAAGATTCCTGTAGATTTTTTCCTAACTCAGAACAATTCACATCACAGTAGACGAATCCTGATTCCCTGTTTCTATTTATGTGAGACTTTATTAGTTACAAAAGTAATTCAAATATCTATGTAAATACGAGAGACAGGAAGGCCCGGTGTTCGCTGATGACTGTTACTGAATTTACCCCTGCTGTAAAATTGGGCTAATCAAGAATGCTAAGAGCATGAGGTCCTCACTGAACACATGTCTGAAGTAATTACTAGCAAAGGACAGAGACAAAGATTGAATGCCTATAAAAAGCAGCAGAGTTTCGTAAACAAAGGGACCACAGCCAAGGAGGAAAATCAAAACTACAGGAGGAGAACCCAAGTTAGGAATTTGGTGGAATGTACATAGATTAGATCATGGGAGGAAGAAAAATATGAATGGATTGGAATTTTGAATCCCAATTAGATTGTTCCAATCTACCTTGGATTCCAATCTATCTTAGATGATAGACAATCAAGTAAGCATCTATCAAAACAAAACAGAACAAAACAAAAGGCTATGGGGGGGGGGAGAAATCTTGTTTTAGAGAAATAATCAAAATAATGTGATCAAACAAGAGAAGAAAGTAGTTGATATACATTTGCTCCTACCAGTTGTACTAGAAGTTTCAGACATTTAACACTTTTAAATAACTAAAGAACATGAACAAATTACAGACCAGACAACAGACTTTGGAAAAGTATTTTTCACACATGTGATTTTTGGCGGGAGGAGGAAATAGAACACATGGCTCGGTGACTCTACTGGTTTACCTGTTGCCTTGTAAGCCAGATCTGCTGCACAGTGATTCCAGACACAAGAATGGTCTTTTTGAGTTTTTCATTATCCAAGTTTCTGGGGAAAGGGTTTCGAGGACATGGCTATCTACACTCACATTTCAGGAAGATCTGCCTGGATTTCTATCTAAGTAGCTGTTTAAACTGGTGAAAAGCGAAACACATGGAGGTGTGACTAATTTGTGGGTCTGTGTTTGAAGTCCCTGCACGTGCTCTCTGCATATAGCGAAACAAGCTAAAGGTGGGTCCCTATGGGCGCCGGTTTGCACTCCCAGCGTGCGTAAGAATCACCTGGAGACCTTGAATAAACACAGATCAGGGAGGAGAGTCAACCGCCAGAGTCGGATTCCGTACCCCTGGGGTGGGTTTAAGAACGTGGCGTTTCTGACAAGTTCCCTGGGCCAAGCTGGAGCCCACCCTGAGAGCCGCTGCGTTGGGCAGTTTGTGAGGAGCTGTTTGGATGAGTGAGGAAGGAGAACGTTGGAGATGTCCAGAACATTCCCTGTGACGCTTCCTCTCCCTTTGAGCTCTGAGGCAACGCTCTGCCCAGAGCTGCCAGGAACAGAGTGCAACAGGGTTCTTGGGCACTTTCCTCTTTAGTAGATTGACGGGTAGGCGCGGCCCATACACCAAACACACGCAGGCGCCAAAGTCCTCCGCTCACCCCTGGCGCCCCACTGTGGACCTTCCCACCTTTTCAGAGAGCGTGGAGCGAAGACCCCTCTCCGCGCAGCGCAACCCTGCCCTGCCCCTCTCCACCTGCGTCCCGCCCAAGCCCCTCCCTTCCCCTGCCCTGTGGACCCCCGCCCCGCCCAGCCTCGCCCCGGCCCTCCTCCGCCCCACAATTGTGCCCCACCCAAGCCCCGCTCCATCCTCCCCTCCCAACCTGCGCGCCGCGGACCCCACCGGAGCTCCGCCTCGGGGCTGCCCTGCCCCTCCCCCCAGGGCCCCCCTCCCCCGGGGCCCCGCCCCGGTCCGGCTCCGCCCTCCCTGACACCTCGCGTGGAGAAGAACGGACATCTTTAAAAGGAGGCATAACAGTGCATCGTAAAACCTTCAGAAGGAAAGGAAAATGTTATGGACCATTTGTTTGTGTGTGTGGCAGTTTTAAGTTATTAGTTTTTAAAATCAGTACTTTTTAATGGAAACAACTTGACCAAAAATCTGTCACAGAATTTTGAGACCCATTAAAACAAAAGTTTAATGAGGGGCGGGGGGAGGAGGCGTGGGAGCCATGACCTCTGGTGGCCTGGCAGCAGCTGCGGTAGAGTGTGCTTGCGAGGGCGCAACCTGCCCCGAGCTTTCGGGGCGCTTCAGGAGGCTTGCTCCTTCTCCTGGGTGTGGTATTCGGCTTCCCCGGCTGTTTGATGACGGGTAGCCCGAGTGGAGGAAGTCGCGTGAGCTTGAAGGACGCTTCAGCACGAAGGAAATGGTCCTAGATTCTGTGTACACAGAGGACCATCTCCTCAGGTCAACGTCCCTTCTCCCTCCGCCCAGCTCCCGCTCACACCCTGGTAGGTGCTGCGCGGGCTCCTGCTTGCGGCTTTGGTCCCCAGGTTCAGTGATTTCCCCACCCCCCCTTTTGCACTGAAATGCAGATTCCTAGATGGTAAAACTCCGAGATCCTAGGGACGGCCTCCTTGTGTCCTGCAGGACACAATTCTTTTTTTATTTTTATTTTATTTTATTTTTAAGATTTTATTTATTTGAGAGAACAAGCTAGAGAGAGCGAGCAGGGGTAGGGGCAGAGGGAGAGGCAGACTCCCCGCTGAGCGGGGAGCCGGATGCGGGACTCAGTTCCCGGACCCGGGATCAAGACCTGAGCCACTCAGGTGAGACAAAAATTCTTGAAAAGAGCCTTTTGTAATTATCTTCATCAGTTTTTGTTTGCTTTTAGTACTGTTTTAGGTTTTATTTATTCGAGTAATCTCTACGCCCCGACGTGGCACAGGAGTGGCACACCCTTCCCACTGAGCCAGCCAGGTGCCCCTGTTTTTAGTTTTCAGTGCATTAGGTGTGGCTGGACAAGGTGCCATTAATAGAATCTTTAGGATAAGGGACAAAGCCTTGACTGAAGGGATAAAATGAATGCAGGAAAAACCGTATTTGTGTGCCACCGTCTATTTCTTGGTGAATATTGCACTTCATTTTCTTAAGGGTAGGGGCGGGTAATGGACAGAGTGCAGGTGTCATCTAAGGGGATGGAACACAGGAGGGCACGTGTAGCCAGGGCAGGCCTGTTTTGTGAGGACATGGACAGAAAGGTTCCACATACTGTCCTATTTCTCAAGAAGCCCATCAACAACAGACAGTCTGAGCAATCAGCCTTGAGAGTTGAAGTCTGGCAAGAGATAGCAGATGTCTTTTCTAAGTTCCTTTCCAGGAGGAAGCCTCCAAGAAAGATTTCCTGATAACCAAGAGCTTTGGGACACGAAATCTTCCCAACTGATTTACATAGGGTGGTCCACAGCTGGGCTAGTTCTTGCATCAGGAAATCTTTTCTCAAGGGGGCTCAGCCACTGGGAAGGGATAGTTTTTAGGGAATAAGCAAGACTCTGTCAAAGTAAATCATGTATTTAATAATTTTTCCCTAACCAGGGATGTATGATGTAAGGTAACTGGCTTTTCATATTTCCTGCTGTCACCCTAGGGCCTAGCAAAATGTGTCTCATTGTGGCTGCATAATAAATTATTTACTACGAAAACCTGTAAAAGATTGATGAGTCCAGCATTCCTGGAAGGTGCTGCGGGCACCTTCCTTGCTTGTTGGCATTTAGTTCTCATTGACTCAATCCTCTCCCACCCTCCCGCCCCCCACCTCCTGCTGGGAGCACGGCCCCTTTTCAGAGATTTCAGTGAGCTGTTTTTGCTGATCATGAATAAGTTCCCTTTCCACTTAAAGTCACTGTGTGTGTGTGGACCCCAAGACAGAACCCAGGCTTTTTCACTTGACTCCCCAAACACTAGTAAGGCAGTAGTATGTTTTAGACATTAACTCAAGATTTTGGGGGTTAAGAGAGAAAGTAAGTTAAGACCTTCCTAGAGATGCAGGGCTCCACTTCCTTCTCTTTTCACTCAGCTGTCCCCTAAGCAAGATCATCTACCTACCTCGAGACCGTGGACCAGATTGGATCTCCACCTGAAGCCCCTTCTCCCAGCTGCTTCCCTTGTAGCTCCATCTGACTGTTGTAAAAGGCACCTCATACTCAGTGTGTCTTTGGCTAAACCCAAAATAGTAGAGCTATTGCTAGAATGTGCCCAGACCCTCGCAGGCTCTGGTTGTCATGCGATGTTGCAACCATGGCAACAATTGAGTGGGTTCAGTAAGTTGTGACAAAAGGTAACTCTCTTTCCAGTAGGTCCTGTCATTTCTTGGCTTCTGCTTGGGTCACTTCATACATACTTTTTTACAGCATTTTTCAGGAATAATATATATATTATTATATAATATTGTATATAATATTATATAATATATTATTATATTATAATATAATTATATTATATATTATATTATATATAATATTATATAATAATATATAATATATAATTTATATATAATATATAAATATAATTTATATAAAATATATAATTTACATATATAAATTATATATTTTATATAATTTATATAATAATATATATATTGTTCCTGAAAATGCTGTAAAAAAGTATGTATATTATATATACATTATATATATATATATATATATAAAATCAATATTGGTTAGATTTGTTGTTGTCTATATTAATAGTGGATACAACTCCAAAGAGTTAGCAAGAACAATCAAGGCCACTGTTGAGACAGACCTTCTTCCTAACTTGAGGATGATTTGTGTGCTCTGGCACATCAGCATGGTAATCCCATGAGGGTTCTGTGTCTGTAGCTTCACAGCCCTCCTGGGAGCTTTCCCGGTATAATCTGAAACTTGCCCCCATACACAGAGGGCAGGACACACCAAAGAGGCAGCCACTCCAGCTTGATCAGGGGCAGTTTTAATCATAGCACAGGGAACAGACATTGGAAGCTTGTCTTTGGCGGCAGCAAGATGAATGGCTTCCTGCACCCGCCCTCCAAAGTTTAAAAGCTTGTAAACAGGCCCTAACTGGGCTCAGTCACATCCACCAGGCAGGTGTTTTCAACATCCCATCACCATCTCAAGGCTTTGCCCTTGGAGTAGCCTCTGGCATTGGGAAAGCCCAGTAGAACCTACATTTCAAGGACACAGGAAGGAGTGAAGAGCCTCTGAGTGCCCCAGTCCAGCTCATGGGTCAGTGGGCGGTCACATTTCCCAACATACTCACATATTCGTGGTTTCCATCTTTATGATCAGAAAAAGCATATAGGGATCAGCACTTCAAACTGCTTACATTAAGGTCAGTTTAACAACAGCCATGAGCCTACCGAGACAGATGAGTTGGGTAAGTTGGTGAAAGAACTTGAATACCATTCTGAAGAGCTTAGACTTAGTATTGCTGAGTAAGAAGGAATGGCATGATCCATCGACCAACAGAGGTATCTTAGGAAGCAACAGGATAAAAAGTGAATAGGCGGCACCCATAAAAAGAGAGGAAAATGAGATCTTAACAACTTGGCAGTGGAAGGTGAAGGGTTGGTAGTTTAGGTGGGAAGAGACCGTAAGCAAGGAGATGTTTCTGCTCTGTATAAAAGGCGAGTAGGGGGACACCTGGGTGGCTCAGTTGGTTAAGCGACTGCCTTCGGCTCAGGTCATGATCCCAGGGTCCTGGGATCGAGTCCTGTGTTGGGAATCTTGCTCAGTAAGGAGCCTGCTTCTCCCTCTCCCTCTCCTTCTGACTGCACTCCCCCTGTTTGTGTTCTTCTCTCTGTCAAATAAATACTAAAAATAAATTATTAAAAAACAAAGTGAATAGGTATGGGGAAGAATAGAAAAGAGGCTGAAGGAAGTGGGGAGGAAAGGATGTAGGGGCTGGACCCTGTGGCTGTGATTGGAAACCAGTGTAGAGATTTGTATTTAATCCTAAATGCAATAGGAAGCCAAAGACTTGAAGCAGAATAGGGCTGGCTATTCTCAGTCAAATAGAAATTTAAAAAGTCTTTTGGGATTCCCATGGCTTATCTGAAAACTTCCCTGATAGCACCTGTATTTTCCACTTACCAAATTATTTCCTTAGGTTGAAAGTGCAAGTGGAGTTGTTGTGCCGAAGGTTATATACATATATCTAAAGCACAGGATGTGTATTGGAATAATTTAATCCTTTATTAATTATTGGTTAAGGACTATAACGGGTGTTATATTGTGCTACAGTATGCTGATGGTCCATGAGTCTATTATTTCCCCCTATACTAAATTTTCTAGAATAATCATAGTTTTTATTATAAACAGGAACTTGAGAAGAAGAGAAAATAAGTTTCTTCTGAGACAAATCCCCTTTCATAAGGGATACCAGTAGATAAGAGTGGATTTGTTATGTAGGGCACAGGGAATGCTTTTAAATAGTAAGATCTGGCTGCACTGTGTGTATCTCAGCAGCAGTCATGACAAGAACCTGTGTATGAGTTAGGAACTAAGTTTGGCTGCAAGTAACTCAAAGCAGGCAAACAGTGGCTTAACCAAGTTAGTGGCTTTATGGTAGTCAGATCAGGGCTGGTGTATATTTCCAGGGTGCTGTTGCAGATTGGACTCCTGCCTTTCTGCTCATTCATTTATAAGATGTGGTTTTTGCCTCATGGTACATCATGGCTGCTGTGACTCCAAATCAGGCCCATGTGGGAGTGAAGCAAGAAAGGGTGAGCAGTAAAACACATGTGCCAACTGGGTATGGTCCTCCCTTGAGGGCATGTCCTGGATTGCCCCCTCCCCAAAACTGCTTTTAGATTGTTTAACCCAAGGTATATCACATGGACTTCTTCAAAGGAAGCTAGGAAATGTGGTAAATATAATCGGACTGTGTTAATAGGGCACATGAGGAGAGTGATTATTTGTAGACAAGCGGCAATCTCTGCCACAGCACAGATGCAAGAAGGATGGTGCAGTGACTTTGGCCACAACTCTAGATGAGAAAAATAAATCAAAATTTAAGTTTACAAATGATAAAGAAATTTTTTTATTAGTTACCTATTGCCATACAACAATTTACTCCAATTATCAGTGACTTAAAAACCTACAAACATTATCTCCAAGAATCTGTGGGGCAAGAATTCAGGTGTGCTTTAGCTGAATTAAGGTCTCCCTTGAGATGAGCGTTGTTTAGGGCTGCACCCTATCCAAAGGCTCAGTCAGAAGAGGATGGGTCACTCATGTGCTTGTTGTCTGGATTCTATTCCTCACATACCATCAGATTTAAAGCTGTGTAAGTCCTTGCTGGCAGTTGGCTAGAGGCCTCCCTTAACAACCCTCTGACTGACTGGTCCCACAGGATAGCTCACAACATGGCAGCTGGCTTTCATCAGAGCAAGTAAGAGAGAACCAGAAAGAGGCCAGATGAAATCTGGAGTCTTGGTCACTTAAGCTCATGACACCCCATACACATTTGATCATATTCTACTTATTAGAAGCACGGTGATAGGAACAGCCTGTACTGCAGGGGGTAAATTTACACAAGTGTGTGAATACCGGGAAGCAGGGACCACTGCCTAACACCTTAGGAGCCACCAATCACCGCATGTGTCTTGGGCGAGGATGTATGGACCCCATTTCCTTGGAGAGCTCTGAGGAAGTGACCCTCCCTCCTGTGCATTTTCTTCTGCCTACTTGAAATAAGCATTCAGTTTGATACATATCCCTCTTTTTTGGGTCTCATTTTTGATAATTATTTAAAAAATTTCTCTTGGTTACCTATCTTCATAACTTTATATTTTCCCCCACATTTTTATTTAAATTCTAGTTAGTTAATGTATAATATTTGTTTCAGAAGTAGAATATAGTGGATTCATCATAACTTTATATTTTTAAACCTCTACGCTTTTTCCATCAGCTTTATTCTCTTGATTCCTATGTTAGGCTGCTCAAGCTGGCATAACCAAATACCACAGACCTGGTGGCTCAAACCAACAGAAATAAACTTCCTCACAATTGCAGAGGCTGGAAGTTCATAATCAAGGTTCTGTCAGGTTTGGTTTCTGATGAAGCTTTTCCTTCTGGCTTACAGATGGCTACCTCCTCACTGTGTCTTCCCATGACTCTGTGCACAGAGATCTGTGGGCTCTTTTCCTCTTAGGAGGATACCAGCCCTATCAGATTAAGGCTCCACCCTTCTGAACTCCTTTAAAGTTAATTATCTCCCTAAAAACCCTATCCAGATACAGTCACACCAGGGGTTAAGGTTTCAACATATGAATTTTAAGAAGCAATTCAGTCCATAGCACCTCTACTATATCAATGAATGTTTCTGTATTTTCCCCTTTCTGTTAACTATATCTTTACCTATACCTCACTATTCCAATCTCCTCTTCTATTAGCGGGCGTTGGTGGTATAGTGGTGAGCATAGCTGCCTTCCAATCTCCTCTTCCATTAACTACACCTGTCCTTTACATTTTCATAGCTATTAATATTTGTGTTCTAAGCATTGTTTGCTTCATTGCAAGTTGAGTCTATGCATTGAAAACCAATAAATGGGGGCACCTGGGTGGCTCAGTGGGTTAAGCCTCTGCCTTCGGCTCAGGTCATGATCTCAGGGTCCTGGGATCGAGCCCCACATTGAGCCCCACATCAGGCTGTCTGCTCAGGCGGGAGCCTGCTTCCTCCTCTCTCTCTGCCTGCCTCTCTGCCTACACTCTCTCTTTCAAAGAAATAAAATCTTAAAAAAAAGAAAACCAATAAACAATATTTATATTCCTTTTATTCTATATGTTCCCTGTTCCCTGCCGAACCAAGTTGTATTCTAGGTTTATCTTTCCTTCTCTACAGTCCTCTGTGTTCAATTTCACTGGCCTTGAGTCTTCCTTAACAAAACTGACAGGCTTTGAGGACAAACATGTTCTCTCTAGTCTTCTTTCTATCTCTCTCTTTTTATATGCCATCAATTGTTCAAGGTTACACAACTTTTTATTTTCCTTCATATTCAGAGCGTAATTTTCTTCTATAGCTTTTGGGTTTTCTGGAGGTTTTTAATTGCCTTTCTTTTTTTCTTAATAGAAGAAGTACATGCCTTTTTTGTGTCTCCAATGTAATCCCCCTTCTCAATCATAGTATCTACTGTATGAAATCCTCTTTAAAGATTCTTTAAGTCTTTATTTTCTGAATGTTATGACCTCCTGCTTCAATCTGTATCTGCTCTGGGAAAGCTAAAGCTGCATGTATACCATGTGAGTTTAATCCTTGTTACATAGGAAGATGATATTTTTAAAGCTGCTGCTCCTTTTTAAATTTCCTGGGTTTCTTAAAGGTGTTTTTACACCTAGCTTCTTTGCATCTAGTTTCAGTGTGACTAGTTTTGGTAAATGTGGGCAGATGTGATAGACACCATTTCCTCCTGTAGCCCGAATGGAATTCCTACACATGGTCATCTCCTTCCATGACAGCCTTGGAAGCCCTGTGTTCAAGGGGGTGTCACAAGATGTAAGAGGTCTAGATCTTTGATCTTTGAGAAGCAAGTTGTACAAAAGCCACCTGGGTTCATGACCCTGGGATCATGACCTTTGTGTGACTGAGAAATGAATGTTATGGTTTTTGGAGGTTGTTGGATATAGCAGTTGCCAATCCTAACTAGCTCAGAAATTGGTGCTGCAAATAGTACTGCAGTCTAACATATGCAGCACCGGCTCAGTGGTCAAGTTGTGGGCTATGAGAAAACCGATACCAGGCTCTGAGAAAATGGAGGCTCATGTTGTGCATGTTTGACCATGGTGTCACCTCTAATAATGTTGAAGCAGGTCATGTGCTTGGTGAGCCAATGGCTCTAGAGGATGTGACTGGAAAGAATAATATTGTCATTGGATGCATTTGGCAAGGTGTTGCAAGAAAGAGGGGAGTTCAAAGTAAATTGGCCATTTTGCAAGCAGATAGGAAAGAGAAGGGAGAATGCAAAGATTTAGAGTCTTCAAGGACTGGAAAGCTAATTTTAAGTCATGAGACATGGGATTTAAAAGACTTCAATTGGCATGAACTTAGATTTTTCAGCTGTTCAGATTGACTGAGCCTCATGGCAAAGATCCAATTAACAGTATGGTTTCCCACTTAAACTAATAACTTCAAGTTCCTGAGTATTAAGTTAAGAGAGACATGTGGACAGAAATGAAAAAAAGATGAGGACTGTATCTAGGAAAGAATTTGGGTGTTGTTAATGACACATGACACTGATTAAAGGCAAGTATATCAGGAGCCTCCTAAAATTTTGATGGAATTATATTGTCAAAGAAGCTTTGGAGCAGACTTGCACACAGATTATTGGCTGAGATCTAAAACAAGTTTGTTCCACAGGAAGCAGGCTGTAAAGTTGTGTAGCCCCTAAGAAGGGCATATTCCCCAATCTCTCTGCAGACATCATGGAAGAGAATAACATGTAAAGAACCTCCCAAAAATTAGGTAGAGGCAGCAGAGGAAATGGACAAGTGATCCTTCGAAAAAGCTAAATTGCAGCCTTGTTAGGGATGTCCCCCAATTCCAGACAAGGGAAGTTTCACCATACCTACTTTGTGGGATTTCTTCATGTGGACCAGTGACAGCTGTTATGTCTTACAGTTTTCCTTTTTTTTTTTTTTTTTTTGGAATGGGAGATTGTATTGCACTTTTCCTGTCCATGATGCACCATTGCATTCTGTGTGTGCTGGGGAGGGTAGATAACTGGTCTCTTAGATCATAGGTGACCATAGGAGGATGGGCCATGTCTGGAACTGGTGGAGAAAAATGAACATTGCCTACGCTACTTATTGTAGTAAGTCGAACACTTGGAAAAAACTAGTATCAGTGGATGCATTGATTGGAAATCACATTGGTTAATCTCCTCTGAGAAGCAAGTGTATTTTCCGTGTAGGAAAAAGAACAAAATGGTTCAGTATTATGTGTTTACAAAGCTGTTTTGTTTTCCTCCTATCCATAGGCATAGATTATATTTCAAGAACCTATTGGTAGTGCCAAATAACCAGTCTGGCCAAAAGTGAATGGTGGCAGATGTGATAAACTGATACACAGCAGTGATTCTTTTCTTTTCTTTTCTTTTAATTTTTTATTTTTTATAAACATATAATATATTTTTATCCCCAGGAGTACAGGTCTGTGAATCGCCAGGTTTACACACTTCACAGCACTCACCATAGCACATACCCTCCCCAATGTCCATAACCCCACCCCCTTCGCCCAATCCCCCTCCCCCCAGCAAACCTCAGTTTGTTTTGTGAGATTAAGAGTCACTTATGATTTGTCTCCCTCCCAATCCCATCTTGTTTCATTTATTCTTCTCCTACCCCCTTAAACTCCCATGTTGCATCTCCACTTCCTCATATCAGGGAGATCATATGATAGTTGTCTTTCTCTGATTGACTTATTTAGCTAAGGGTGATACCCTCTAGTTCTATCAACGTCGTCGCAAATGGCAAGATTTCATTTCTTTTGATAGCTGCATAGTATTCCATTGTGTATATATACCACATCTTCTTGATCCATTCATCTGTTGATGGACATCTAGGTTCTTTCCATAGTTTGGCTATTGTAGACATTGCTGCTATAAACATTTGGGCGCACGTGCCCCTTCGGATCACTATGTTTGTATCTTTAGGGTAAATACCCAGTAGTGCAATTGCTGGGTCATAGGGTAGTTCTATTTTCAACATTTTGAGGAACCTCCATGCTGTTTTCCAGAGTGGTTGCACCAGCTTGCATTCCCACCAACAGTGTAGGAGGGTTCCCCTTTCTCTGCATCCTCACCAGCATCTGTCATTTCCTGACTTGTTAACTTTAGCCATTCTGACTGGTGTGAGGTGATACCTCATTGTGGTTTTAATTTGTATTTCCCTGATGCCGAGTGATGTGGAGCACTTTTTCATGTGTCTGTTGGCCATCTGGATGTCTTCTTTGCAGAAATATCTGTTCATGTCTTCTGCCCATTTCTGGATTGGATTATTTGTTCTTTGGGTGTTGAGTTTGCTAAGTTCTTTATAGATTTTGGACACTAGCCCTTTATCTGATATGTCATTTGCAAATATCTTCCCCCATTCTGTCAGTTGTCTTTTGGTTTTGTTAATTGTTTTCTTTGCTGTGCAAAAGCTTTTGATCTTGATAAAATCCCAATAGTTCATTTTTGCCCTTGCTTCTCTTGCCTTTGGCAATGTTCCTAGGAAGATGTTGCCGAGGCTGAGGTCGAAGAGGTTGCTGCCTGTGTTCTCCTCAAGGATTTTGATGGATTCCTTTCCTACATTGAGGTCCTTCATCCATTTTGAGTCTATTTTTGTGTGTGGTGTAAGGAAATGGTCTAATTTCATTTTTCTGCATATGGCTGTCCAATTATCCCAACACCATTTATTGAGGAGGTTGTCTTTTTTCCATTGGACATTCTTTCCTGCTTTGTCGAAGATGAGTTGACCATAGAGTTGTGGGTTTATTTCTGGGCTCTCTATTCTGTTCCATTGATCTATGTGTCTGTTTTTGTGCCAGTACCATGCTGTCTTGATGATGACAGCTTTGTAATAGAGCTTGAAGTCTGGAATTGTGATGCCACCAACGTTGGCTTTCTTTTTCAATATTCCTTTGGCTATTCGAGGTCTTTTCTGGTTCCATATAAATTTTAGCATTATTTGTTCCATTTCTTTGAAAAAGATGGATGGTGCTTTGATAGGAATTGCATTAAATGTGTAGATTGCTTTAGGTAGCATAGACATTTTCACAATATTAATTCTTCCAATCCAGGAGCATGGAACGTTTTTCCATTTCTTTGTGTCTTTCTCGATTTCTTTCATGAGTACTTTATAGTTTTCTGAGTATAGATTCTTTGCCTCTTTGGTTAGGTTTATTCCTAGGTATCTTATGGCTTTGGGTGCAATTGTAAATGGGGTTGACTCCTTAATTTCTCTTTCTTCTGTCTTGTTGGTGTAGAGAAATGCAACTGATTTCTGTTCATTGATTTTATATCCTGACACTTTAATGAATTCCCGTACAAGTTCTAGCAGTTTTGGAGTGGAGTCTTTTGGGCTTTCCACATATAGTATCATATCATCTGCAAAGAGTGACAGTTTGACTTCTTCTTTGCCAAATTGGATGCCTTTAATTTCCTTTTATTGTCTGATTGCTATTGCTAGGACTTCTAATACTATGTTGAACAAGAGTGGTGAGAGTGGGCATCCTTGTCGTGTTCCTGATCTCAGTGGGAATGCTGCAAGCTCTTTGCCATTGGGGGTGATATTTGCCGTGGGTCTTTCATAGATAGATTTTATGAAGTTCAGGAATGTTCCCTCTATCCCTATACTTTGAAGCGTTTTTTTTTTTTTAAAGATTTTATTTATTTATTTAACAGACAGAGATCACAAGTAGTCAGAGAGGCAGGTAGAAAGAGAGAGAGGAGGAAGCAGGCTTTCCGCGGAGCGGACAGCCCGATGCGGAACTCGATCCCAGGACCCTGGGATCATGACCTGAGCCGAAGGCAGAGGCTTTAACCCACTGAGCCACCCAGGCGCCCCTACTTCGAAGCGTTTTAATCAGGAACAGATGCTGGATTTTGTCAAATGCTTTTTCTGCATCAGTTGAGAGGACCAGGTGGTTCTTCTCTCTTCTCATATTAATTTGTTCTATCACATTGATCGATTTGTGAATGTTGAACCATCCTTGTAGCCCAGGGATGAATCCCACCTGGTCATGGTGGATAATCTTTTTAATGTGCTGTTGGATCCTGTTTGCTAGGATCTTGTTGAGAATCTTAGCTCCATATTCATCAGTGATATTCGTCTCAAATTCTCTTTTTTGGTAGGATCTTTGCCTGTTTTGGAAATCAGGGTAATGCTGGCTTCATAGAAAGAGTCTGGAAGTTTTCCTTCTGCTTCAATTTTTTGAAACAGTTTCAGGAGAATAGGTGTTATTTCTTCTTAAAATTGAACGAGTGGTAGAATTCCCCGGGGAATCCGTCAGATCCTGGGCTCTTATTTTTTGGGAGGTTTTTGATCAGTGCTTCAATCTCGTTACTAGATATCAGTCTATTCAGGTTGTCAGTTTCTTACTGGTTTTGGGTTTTCCCAAATTTGGGGATTTTATAGTTTTCCAGGAATGCATCCATTTCATATGCTTAGCTTATTGGCATATAACTGTTGATAATAACTTCTGATGCTTGTTTCTACTTCCTTGGTGTTAGTTATGATCTCTCCCTTTATCATTCATAATTTTGTTAATTTGGGCTTTCTCTCTTTTCTTTTGTATTAGTGTGGCCAATGGTTTATTGATCTTATTGATTCTTTCAAAAAACCAGCTTCTAGTTTCATCTATACGTTCTACTGTATCTCTGGTTTCTACTTCATTGATCTCAGCTCTAATCTTGATTATTTCCCTTCTTATGTGTGGAGTTGGTTTGATTCACATAGGTGTACTCTTAATCCTCTTTATCTATTTCACCCATTCCCCACCCACCTTCTCTCTGGCAAACAGCAATTTCTTTATATTTAAAAGTCTATTTTTTTCTTTGTTTGTTTTTTTGTTTTGTTAAATTTCACATATGAATGAAATCATATGTATTTGTCTGTCTCTATTTCACTTAGCATTTTACCCTCTACATGCATTTATGTCACTGCCAATGGCAAAATCTCATTCTTTTTTATGGCTGGGTAATAGCCCACTGTACATACACACCTCATCTTGTTTATCAGTTCATCTATCAGTGGAGGGTTGGGTTGTTTCCATATCTTGGCTTTTGTAAATAAATTAATGTTTTATTTTCTTTGGGTAAATACATCCTAGTAGAATTACTGGATTATATGGTAATTCTATTTTTAATTTTTCTAGGAATCTCTATACTGCTTTCCATAGTGGCTACACTAGTTTACAGTCCCACTAACAGTGCACAAGTGTTCCTTTTTCTCCACATCCTCTTTAACACTTGTTATTTCTTATTTTAGATTTTACTCTTTCGGACAGGTGTAAGGAGATAACTCACCATGGTATTGGTTTGCATTTTTTCTGGTGAGTAGTGATGTTGAATATCTCTTAATGTGTCTGCTGGCCATCTATATATTGTCTTTGGAAAAATGTATATTTGGAAAAATGTATATTCAGGGCCTTTGCCATTTTTTAAAGGATTATTATTATTTGGTGTAGCTGTATAAGTTCTTTATATGTTTTGGATACTAACCCCTTACTATGTATATTATTTGCAAATATCATCTCTCATTCACTAGGTTGTCTTTTTGTTTTGTTAATGGGCTCCTTTGCTGTACAAAAGCTTTTATTTTAGTGTAGTCCCAATAGTTTATTTTTGCATGTTTCCCTTGCCTTAGGGGACATATCTAGAAAAATGTTGTTATGATTGATATCAAAGAAATTACTGCTTATGTTTTCTAAGAGCTTTGTGGTTTTAGATCTCATACTTAGGTCTTTAATCCTCTTTGAATTTAGTCTGTGCATGGTGTAAGAAAGTGGTCCAATTTCATTCTTTTGCATGTATCTGTTTAGTTGTCCCAGCACCATTTGTTAAACAGACTGTACTTTCACCATTGTATATTCTTGCCTCCTTTGACCATATAAGCTTGAATTTATTTTATTTGATATCCTGGATTTATTTTATTTGTTGGATTTATTTACTTTATTGGATTATTGGATTTATTAATTGACAACATCAGCTCGGATTTATTCCTGGGGGTCTATTCTGTTCTATTGGTCTATGTATCTATCTATGTGCTAGTACCATACCATTTTGATTACTATAGCTCTGTAGTATGTCTTGAAATCTGGGATTACATTACCTCTAGCTTTGTTCTTATTTCTCATGATTTTTTTGGCTATTCAGGGTTTTTTGTTGTTCCACACAGACTTTAGGAGTATTTGTTCTAGTTCTGTAAAAAAGAGTGTTAGGATTTTGATAGGGATTACATTAAATCTGTACATTGCTTTATGTATTATAGACATTTAACAATATTTGTTCTTCCAGTCCATGAACATGAAATAGCTTTTCATTTCTTTGTGTTATGTTCAATTACTCTCATCAGTGTCGTATAGTTTTCAGAGTACAGGTCTTTCACCTTGGTTAAATTGATTCCTAGGTATTCTTTTTGGTTGATTATAAATGTGACTGTTTTCTTTTGTCTTTCTGCTACTTCATTATTAATGTCTAGAAATGTAACAGTTTTCTCTATATTAATTTTGTATCCTGCAACTTTACTGAATTCATTTATTAGTTTTAGTCATGTTTTGGTGCAGTATTTGGAATTTTCTCTATGCAGTATCATGTCATCTGCCTGTAGTGAAAGTTTTACTTTTTCCTTATTGTTTTGGATGACTCTTCTTTCTTTTTCTTGTCTGATTGCTGTGGCTAGGACTTCCAGCACTATGTTGAATTAAAGTGGAGGGTGTGGACATCCTTGTTTTGTTCTGGATCTTAGAGGAAAAGGTTCCAGTTTTTCACCACTGAGTGTGATGTTCATTATGGGTTTTTGTATTATGGCCTTTTTAATGTTGAGAAATAATCTCTTTAACCTCACTTTGTTGAGAGCTTTTATCATGAATGGGTGTTGAATTTTTCAGTGTATTATCTGCATCTATTGAGATGATCAGTTTTTATTCTTCTTATTGTATAATAAGGTATAATATTGATTTACAAATATTAAACAAATATTACAAATATTAAATTTACAAATATTAAACCATCTTTACATCCCTGGATCATCTTTAAATCCCATTTGATCATGGTGATTTTTTAATGAATTATTGAATTCAGTATCCTAATATTATGTTGAGGATTTTTGCATCCATGTTCATCAGAGATATTGGCCTATATCTTTCTTTTTTTTTTTTTTTTAATAGTGTCTTTATCTCATTTTGGTATCAGTAATGCTGGCTTTGTAGAATGAATTTGGAATTTTTCTTCCTCTTCTATTGTTTGGAATAGTTTGAGAAGACTAGAAGACTAGAAGACTCTTCTTTAAATGCTTGGTAGAATTCATCAGTGAAGCTATCTGGTCCCAGACTTTTGTTTGTTGGGAGGTATTTTATTACTGATTTAACTCAGTAAATTAAATTAGTAAATTCAGTCATCAATATGGTCAAATTTTCTATTTCTTCCTGATCCAGTTTTGAAAAATCATATGTTTCCAGAAAATTATCAATTTCATCTAGGTTGTCCACTTTGCTAGTATATAATTTCTCAAATAAGGATTCAAATAAATAGTATTGAAATAACAAAAAGAGCATACCCTTTGTATTTCTATGGTGTTGACAATGGTGTTGGTATTTTTGTGTCTTCACTTCTGACTTTATTTGAATCATGTTTTTCTTGATGAATCTAGCTAAAGGTTTATCAATTTTGTTTACCTTTTTAAAGAACCAGCTCCTGGTTTTATTAATTTTTTTTCTTTTATTTTTTGGTCTCCATTTCCTTCATTTCCACTCTGAAACCTTTTCTTTTCTTCTCCAAGCTTTGGGCTTTATTTCTTCTTTTTATTTCCTTCAGATATAAGGTTGTTTATTTGAGATTTTTCTTTTCTTTTGAGGTAGACCCATAGTGCCATAAAATTTCCTCTTAGAACTGCTTTTGGTGCATCCCCCAAATTTTGAACCATTGCATTTTCATTTTTATATGTCTCCATGTATTTTTTTATTTCATCTTCTAAAATTTTTTTTAAGTTTTTATTTAAATTCTAATTAACATACAGTATAATATTAATTCCAGGTGCACAACATAGTGATTCAGCACTTCCATACAACACCCAGTGCTCATCACAGCAAGCACACTTCTTAATCCCCATCACCTACTTTACGCATCCCCCCCATGCATGTCCTCTCTGGTAACCATCAATTTGTTCTCTATAGTTAAGAGTCTGATTTCCTCCTTGATTTCTTTATAGAGCCATTGGTAGTTCAGTAGGCATGTTGTTTAGCCTGGATGTGTTTGTGTTTCTTCCAGTTTTGTTCTTTTTTTTTAATTTTTAATTTTTTTAAATTAACATATGATGTATTATTAGCCCAAGGGGTACAGGTCTGTGAATCACCAGGCTTACACATTAGACAGCACTCACCATAGCACATACCCTCCCCAATGTCCATAACCCAGGAACCCTTTCCCTACTCCCCAACCCTCCAACCCCCAGTAACCCTCAGTGAGATTAAGAATGTCTTATGGTTTTTCTCCCTCCCAATCCCAACTTGTTTCATTTCTTCCCTCCCTACCCCCATCCCGCCCCATCCTGTCTCTCAGATTCCTCATATCAGGGAGATCATATGATAGTTGTCTTTCTCTGATTGACTTATTTTGCTAAGCATAATACCCTCTAGTTCCATCCACGTCATTGCAAATGGCAAGGTTTCATTTCTTTGATGGCTGCATAGTATTCTATTATATATATATATATATATATATATATATATATATATATATATATCACATCTTCTTTATCTATTCGTGATCTTTCAGTTTTGTTCTTGTGTTTGATTTCTAGTTTCATATGATCATGGATGGGAAAAGTGCTGCTTTATATGATCTCAGTCTTCTTAAATTTATTGAGTCTTGTTTCATGGTCCAAAATTTGATATATTCTAGAAAATGTTTCATGTACACTTGAAAAGAATATGTATTCTGCTTTTGGATGGAATGTATATTGGTTAAATCCCTCTGGTCTAATGTGTCATTCAGTCACTGCACAGTTGCTGACCTTCTGTCTAGATGATCTATCAATTGATATAACTGGAATGTTGAAGTCCCCTACTATTAGTGTATTACTGTCAATTTCTACCATTATGTCTATTAATATTTTCTTATGTGTTTAGGTGCTCCTTTGTTGGGTGCATAGATATCTAAATTATTCTATTCTCTTGTTGGATTAATCACTTTATTATTATGTAGTGACCTTCTTTGTCTCTCACTACAGTCTTTGTTTTAAAGTCTATTCTATTTATGTATTGCTACCCCACCCTTTTTTTTTTGCTTCCATTTGCATAGCATATGTTTTTCCATCCTTTCACTTTTCAGTCTGCATGTGTCTGTAAGTCTGAAGTGAGTCTCTGTTGGCAGCATATAGATTACTCTTGTTTTTTTTTTAATCCATTCTGCCATACTATGTCTTTTGATTGGAGCATTTAGATAGTTTACACTTATAGTAATTATTCAAAGGTATATATGTATTACCATTTGGTTGTTTTATGATTGTTTTTATAGGTCTTCTCTGTTCCTATCTTCTCTTGCTCTCATTCCTTGTGGTTTGATGGCTCTCTGTAGTGTTATGCTTGGATTCTTTTCTCTTTTTGTGTATATATTTATTATTGTTTTTTTTTAAGTTTTTTTTAAAAGATTTTATTTATTTATCTGACAGACAGAGATCACAAGTAGGCAGACAGGCAGGCCAAGAGAGAGAAGGAAGCAGGCTCCCCACTGAGCAGAGAGGCTGATGCAGGGCTTGATCTCAGGACCTTGAGATCATGACCTGAGCTGAAGGCAGAGGCTTAACCCACCCAGGTGCCCCACTATTATTGGTTTTTTATTTATGGTTACCATGAGGTTCATATATAACATCTTATGTGCATAACAGTCTATATCAAGTTGATGGTCATTGAAATTTGAATACATTCTAAAAACACTCAATTTTTACTGCCCCCTCCACATTTTATATATATGATGTCATATTTTACATCTTTATGTTTTGTGTATCCATTGCTTGATTTTTGTAGATATAACTGATTTTACTACTTTTGTGTTTTAACTTCCATACTGGTTTTATAAGTGATTAATAGTACATTTATAGTACATTTACTATATGTTTGTTGCTACTGGTGAAATTTTTTTTCATAACTTTCTTACTTCAAATTACAGCCTTTTATTTCCACTTAAAGAATTTCCTTTAACATTTCTTGTAAGGCTGGTTTAATATTGATGAATTCTTTTAACTTTTGTTTGTCTGGGAAACTCTTTGTCTCTCCTTCTATTCCAAATGATAACCATACGAGGTGGAATACTCTTGGTGTACTTTTTTTTTCTTTTCTCCTTTCCGCATCTTGAATATATCATGCCTCTTTCCTCTGGCCTACAAAATTTTTGCTTAAAAATCAGCTGATAGCCTTATGGGGTTTCCCTTGTAGGTAATTTTTTTCTCTTGATGCTTTAAAAATTCTCCCTTTATTGGGACAGTTGAGTGCCTGACTCTTGATTTCAACTAAGGTCATGATCTCAGGGTCCTGGGATCAAGTGTTGCATCAGCTCCACATTCAGCAGGGAGTCTGCTTGATATTCTTTACTTCTACCTTTCCCTCTCCTTCCTCAGTACCTCTCACCCTTCTTGTATGCACATATGCTCTCTTTCTCTCAAATAAATAAATAAATATTTAAAAAAATAAAATTCTCTTTATCATTACTTTTTGCCATTTTTATTATTATATGTCTTAGTGTGGATCTCCTTGGTTTTATTTTGTTAAGGCCCTTCTTTGCTTCCTGGACCTGAATGTCTATTTCCTTTCCCAGATTAGAGAAGTTTTCAGCTATTATTTCTTCACATATGTTTTCTGCCTGCTTCTCCCTTTTCTCCTTCTTAGATCCCTAAACTGTGAATATTAGTATGCTTGATGATGTCATAGCATTCCTTTAACCTATTCTCATTTTTTATTATTGATTTTTCTTTTTGATATTCAGCTGGGTTGCTTTCCATTACCCTGTCTTCCAGGTCACTAATATGTTCTTCTGCATCCTCTAATCTGTTGTTGATTACCTCCAGTGTGTTTGGTTTTTTTCAATGATTGAATTGTTCAGCTCTGCCTGGTTCTTTTTAATATTTTTCCTCTGTTGAAATTTTCACTGAATGTATCCACTCTTCTTAAGTCCCTTGAATATCTTTATGGCTGTTACTTTGAATTCTTTATCAGGCATATTGCTTATCTTCATTTTACTTAGCTCTTTTACTGTGATTTTCTTTTTCTTTTCTTTTCTTTTTTTTTTTTTTTTTCCATTTGGGACATAGTCTTCTGTGTTAATTTGTCTAACTCTGTGTTTCTATGTATTAAGTTGGTCAGCTATGGCTCTTGGTATTGAAAATAGTGGCCTTGCATAGAAGAGATCATGTTGTACTCTATAACGCAATTCTGTCACCAGAGCCAGGTGTTCCAGGGCACCCCCTCTAGGGGCTGCATGCACCCTCCTGTTGTAACTGGATGTGATTGCCTTCAGCACAGCTGACTGCAATGTCCAATTGTTCTGCTGTGGGTGTACTAGGCAGGGTTTGCATCCTATGCTGTTGAGAAGACTTCCTTCAGCCACTGTCACCTCTTTGATGGGCCAGTGGGCAATAAGCCTAGCTGTCTAAAATTAGCCTCTCTGCCACAGCTATAGGTGCTGTGAAAGGAAAGGAAAAGAAAGACTCTCTGCTTAGCCAACCAAGAGGCCTAGCTGCAGGCCCTGCGGGCATGCTGGTGTGTGGGGTTGTATCCCTCCCCCATCCTAAGGCAGGAGTCACTTTGTATTGGTACTGGTTCTGGCTATGGCTCCTGCTGGGTATGATAAGGCAGGAGTTGTTTTGGACTTGACTCCAGAGTCAGGTAGGGTTGATGGGGCGGGTCCACAGGGGAATGTCTATCAGGTACGCAGTTCTAGCAGGGTAGATGGGGAGAATGGTGTTGTCTCCCACAAGTGTCCAGCTACCTAGGCTGGGAGGAGGGGAAAAGAAATGGCATTCACTAATAATTTTTTTCTAGAGAAATTTCCCATAGATGTTCTAAGATTACTTGCCCCTCTAGTACACATTCTAAGATTACTCAATAAATCTCTTTCATGTATACTCCAGGCATTTTTAAACCAGTGCTTCTGTGCTATGTCTCAGGCTGAGTTATTTTGTATCTTGGATCTCTCAGGGTTGGGACTCCATTTCCTGTTACCCTCTGGCTTTCTCGGAGTTAAGCCCACTGATATTAAAATACCCAGAGTTAAACCCTGCTGATTTTAAAAGCTCCCTAAGTTAAGTCTTTCTGGTTTTCAAAGCCAGACATGATGGAGACTTGTCTTCTTAGTGCAGGTCTCCAATGCTGAGACTTGCACTCTTACCTCTTCATGCTTGTAATGTACCTACCATTTGTGGATAGTCCAACTGGGGCTTTAGTTCTCAACCATGTTTCTGCCCCTCCATCCCTTTGGGATGTGGCCCCCTCTCCATGATTAGCTATGGAATGTCTGTTTTGATAGTCTTCAGGTTGTCTTCAGAGTAGTCACCTTCATGTAGCTGTTATTTTGGTATGTTTGTGGCATGGGATAAGGATCCTTCTACTTTGTCATCATCCCGAAATTCTTGCTAATAATCACAACACTTTTTTGAGGAAAATATATTATCCTCCTTTTACAGATTAGGAGACTGAGGCACAGAGAGATTAAGTAAATTATTTAGGTGACATGGTGGTGCCACTCCATGAAAACAGTTATTTCTTGATGACATCCTTTTCCTCTCTAAATGCTTTCGGCATCTTTATTCTTTGATGTGTGAAGTAGTGTATACAACTATCTTTTCTTTTTCATCTTGGTCTCTATCCATAAGTTGTTTTCAGTGAAGATTGTGCTTTTCTTCAGCTTTGACACTCTTCCAAATGCTTTTCCTGAATTTCGCATCTTCATTGTCCTCTCTTTCTTCTTGTACTCTACTTAGTTGATGTTGAACATTCTAGATGAGTCTCTGTATCTTCTATCTCTTCTTTCATAATCTGATTCTTCCTTTTTCTCTGCATTCTAGGACATTGTCCAAACTTTATTTTCCAAAACCCTTTTGGAGGGTGTGTTTTATTTTATGTTAGCAATATTTTCATGTTCTTTGATTTGTCCTTTTCATACCACTCTTTCCTTGCTTTATGGATATATTCTCAAAAATATCTGAATATAATTACCAGTTTTTTGTAAAAATGTTTTCTTTTGCAAGTTATTGATATATTTTTAGAAGTGATTTTATTAAAATCTTAGTCTTTGTATTTTATGCTGTTGATTTTCCAAAATAATAATTAAAAGTGGCAGGATACTGCTGGAGAGAAGTACCTGTGAAATAGCCTGATGGGACATTTTGGAGAGTAAAGTGAAGGAAAGCACATGTGGCAGCCAGAGCCTGGCTTCCAATTCTGACTTCATCATTTACAATTTGAGTGGCCTTGGGAAAATAACTGAACTTCTTTTTCACCTTCTTCATTTGTAAAATGGGGGTATTAATATTCCATTCTTAGTAACACTGTTGTGATGATTAAATATGATAGTACATGTAAGGGCATGGGACAGAGTAAGACCTGTATTAAGCATTGCTCCTGCCACTCCCATTGATGTTGTAGTGATTATAATCACGATGATGAGGAAGAGGATGAAGAGGTGGGACACTGCTTGTGAGAACTTGGAGTACAGCAAAGTGAAGCATATTTCTTTGCAAAGTAAAATATGAAGAATTTTTAGTTTTCAGTCAGCACCCTGAGAAGTAGAGTGAAAAGGCTAGGAGAACAGGAACACTGGGTTGGAAATGAGAAGTGAAGACATAGACTGGGCTCAGTTTGCAGTAAAGAAGCATGAGCCCAAGAAGAGGCCAACTGGAAGTGTCCTTTGGCAGGAAAAGCCAAAGAAATACAATGATAAAAGCACCTACCATTCTGTTTTAAGTTTCTTATTTTGCTGATCTGAGCTGTGAGGCTTTACTCCAAGAGACCCGGAATTGACCTGAACTGTTTTACTAAATCCATGCAGGGCACCCCTGGTCAATGTATGGAATGTACTGAGTGATAGTGTTTCTTTGGAACCATAGGTCTGCTAAGTTTGTATAGGCTTGTCAGCATTGTTTATTGATAACAGTAAGAACGATGATCTGTACTTGTCTCAGTGAGACTCTCTTGTCCCTAGGGTGCCTTGCCATTTAGATTCGTTATGTGACAAGAAAATCCTTAGGGGTATAAGAAACAGCTGAGATTACATTTTGGACTCTAGTTCTGAGGTATTCCATGCACAAGTCAGTGGTTCCTGAGCTGAGACAAAGGGTGTCTGCACTGGCCCTCACAGAGAGAGGACTCTGGGAGCTGGTGTCTGGCCTCTGTGTCCCTGTGGCTGTAGGACAACCTTTGACCGCGATGTAGCACCTTACTTTAGAGCTGTTCTTAGAGTATACCTTTTTCCTGGAATAAACTGTAAATCCGAAAGCACCGCCATGTTGAGTCCTGTCTCTTTAGCAATAAAACTTGGTTAGGATGACCATATCATCCAACTTTATCCAGAAGTCTCCTGAAGTCCCACAACCCAGGAAAAACCTTCAGTCCCAGGTAAACTGGGATAGTCGGTCATCCTACCATTTGTGCAAACCTAATTCCCCTTCTTTACCCATCTTCATGCCTCATTTCAAATACTCTATAAAGAAAAATAAAACAACAAACTCATAATTATTTTGTATTTGGGGTGTTTAAGCAAAAAAAAAAAAAAAAGGCTGTGTTCAAGTTTAAGCTGAGGAAAGGTAGAAGGAAACAGCTTCAAGGGAAAGAAAAAGAAATCAAGGATCTACTTGAGGTGGGGAATTGAAGCTGAGATAAATAGGAGGAACATAAGTCCGAGAATCCTTGAGTGAACTAAAGAAGGATGCTGGATTTTCCATAGTTGGTTGTGGTCTGCCACTTTTATATGAATATCAGAAGGAAAGATTTGAGCAGCTGGAGGAGGTGAGAGCACCCTGGAGACCCTGTGTCGAGCTCCCTGCTTAGCAGGGAGCCTGCTTCTCTCTGTCGTCTGCCCTTCTCCCAAGCCCCCACCCCCAATTGTCTCTCACTCCTTCTCTCTCAAATAAATAAAATATTTTAAAAATTTCTTATCAAAAAAGTGTAGCCATGTGTGATGATGGATATTAACTAGACTAATAAGTCACAATAATGGTGATCATTCTGCAATATGTATACATATTGAGTAATTATGTTGTACACTTGAAACTAATACAATGTTAGGTCAAGTATATCGCAACTTGGAAAAAGGAACAGGATTAAGATGCCTCCGGTTATTTAAACACCTATAATTTTATTTTCCCATTACAGGAATTTATTGGACTTCCAGATTGAAAGTAAGGGCAATCTTACTCCAACTAGTTTGTGCCTTTAAAACAGGTCTATCCCAGGACCCTGAGATCATGATCTGAGCTGAAGGTGGACGCTTAACTGACTGAACCACCCAGGTGCCCCTGATAAGAACTCCTAAGTTCTACTCGCTTAGCAACTTTCAAATATACAATATTAACTATATTGTGTTATATATTATATCCCCAGGACTTATTTATATAATGTGATTGGTCTTTTTTAATCACCTAGAAAATTCAGTAAGTTTTTACTAAAATCTGTTATTTTCTAAAAGTGAGTTGTAGAAATGTAAAAGGAACTGATAAGGCAGCCATTTATTTAAAAATGCCATTCAAGATGGAAAACAAGTAGTTTGCATTTCTAGGAATGACCATTAATTAAAGTATCATTTGACATAATGTCATACAACTTATAGGTGGCAACATTTTCTCTACTCTGAAAACATGATTTCTTTTTCAGTTAAAAATAACCCATCTGGGCACATTATACTCTTTCTTAGCAGTTCTTTTTCTGTTTCTTTTTAAAAATTCTGGTTAGTGAATATTCAATTTTATTAATTTTTTAAGATTATTTATTTATTTATTTGACAGAAAGATATCACAAGTAGGCAGAGAGGCAGGCGGGGGTGGGGGGGGAAGCAGGTTCCCCCACTGAGCAGAGAGCCTGATGTGGGGTTTAATCCCAGGACCCTGAGATCATGACCCAAGCTGAAGGCAGAGGCTCAACCCACTGAGCCACCCAGGTGCCCCTGTAGATGCATATTTTAATGTAAAATTTTATATAGCTGTAAATACAAACTCATAAACACTGGCTTTCCATAAACACTGAAAATGCAGCCCTTTCCGGTTTTGTGAAAAGTGGTGGTTCACTGTGTTTCCCACTTGTTTTCCCATTGACTAGAAGTAAACTAAAATTTTTCACTTTTAAGGGTCATTTGTGTTTTCCTGCATCTGTAAATAATTTATGTTCTTTGTCCCCCCCCCCTTTTATTTAGTGAGGTATTGCCTTTCTATTTATCATAACATATCTTTTACCCAACTTTAATTTCCTTATTTAATTTATGGCCTCCCACAAATTTGTTTTCATTTTGCATTAATAGGAAACAGGACTTTGTCAAAAAAGAAAACTATATCAGTTGAATGTTTTGGAGGAAAAATCAACACAAAAGCAGACTTTAGCTTTTTATTGGCCCAGTGACTGTGGAATTTCATCAGAGCAATCACAGTTCCACAGCTGGGACTCACTCTAAAAGGTGGGTACGACCCCAGAAAAATAGAAATAGATTTATGAGCTGCAGTAAGTAGTATAAAAAGTTTGATTTATGGATTTATCTTGGTCAGAATCAAGTTCTGAAAATAGTTGAGTGCTTGAAAAAAACTGAATTTTGGCTCACTTTTCAAGTGGTTTCGATCACAAGTGAAAATATTTACAGTGTTAAAAATAATTCCAAAAGTAGACTTTCAAGATCTTTGTTACAATTTTGTTTTCTAACATAAATATGCTCATATACAGCTCTAGAATATGCATACAAATATACATGTTGATTTATGGTTGACTGTGAATATATTATAATTTCTCTATAATCTCACAAAACAAACTGAGGGTTGCTGGGGGGAGGGGGTTTGGGAGAAGGGGGTGGGGTTATGGACATTGGGGAGGGTATGTGCTTTGGTGAGTGCTGTGAAGTGTGTAAACCTGGTGATTCACAGACCTGTACCCCTGGGCATAAAAATATATGTTTATAAAAAATAAAAAATTTAAAAAAAGTGTTAACATGTTTCTAAATGATCAGCAAATTGCTTGACTCAACTGCTATTAATTATTGAACATTAAAATCAAACAGCAGACCAAACTTACTTTTTTCTAGGACAGGGTGAAAAGGAGGGAAAGTTTCTTCAGCCTTACTCATTCATTTCATTTCCCTGCTTTCCTCTAGTGTCTCTTCAAATCTAATTTTCCTGATGAGTTTAACGTTTATTTTCCTTGTTAATTGCAAATATTATTTATAAATCATGGGTCCTTCCTTCCTTCCTTAAAACTTTGCCTAGAAATTTTGTAGATTAGCTTTGCCTTTATGTCTGTCTGCTTTTCAAATTAATTTCACATTTGTTATGAAGTAGAGGTTGAAGTTCAGATTTTTTACATATAGTTATTCAGTTGTTTCAGTAAGATTTACTGAAAGCACATAAAGGTCATCCTTAATGGGTTACTCATTTTTTGTATAGAGTTACCTCAAAATGTTTGTCAAATATCAATTGACATTATATATATTATGTGGGTCTATGTTTGGACTCTTCTGTTCTGTTGCTCTATATGTCTAAGTATATACACTATATTTGATTATTGTATCTGGCTATAGATTAAGTCTTGAAATTAGGTAATGTATGTTCTTTAGATTTATTCTTTTTTTCCCCCAAATTGTTTTCATTGTTCTAGGGTCTTTGATATTCCATAAAAATTTTAGATTAGCAATCAACTTTTCCTAAAACAAAAAACCAAAAAACCAGCTGGAGTGTTATTTAAAACTACAGAAGACCTATAGATAAATTTGGAAAGAATTGACAACTTAATAATTTTTAGTAAGAATTACCCAGTTCATGAACGCTATTTATTTAGATCATCTCTATTTTCTCTCAGCAATATTTTGCAATGTCCAGTATTCAGTAGCACTTTGTTAATTTATTCCTAAAGGTAAATCCCTATTGTAAATGGTATTGTTATTTATGATTTTGTTGTTGTTGTTGTTGTTGTTTTGAATGAAGAAACTCCAACACTTTATTAAGCAGCATCGCACACAGTTATCCGACTTCTAGTGAATGAGACACAACTTGGAGATTTAAGATTTGCACTTAGTGTAAATTGGCTTCAATCATTTACTAATTTTTTAAATCACTTGATTTTGACATGGGAAAAATATTTCCAATATTTTACACCAGTCTATGTTTGGAGGAAGCAGATAATACTTTTTTTTTTTCCCAAAACAAACAAACCAACAAACACCAGATGTTTAAAAAATGTGTCTCAAAATATTTCTAAACAGTAGGAATCAACCTTCCAATTTTGTCTTACAACAATTAAAGTTCAAGGCTATGTGTTTTAAGGATTGGTGTGTCTGGGCTCTGGTGCCTAGTTAGGAAGTTATTTATGATTTTGATTAGGATTGTGCTGAACCTGTTGATCACTTGGGAGAGGGGGACTGGCATCTTAACAATAGTGAGTTCTCCAGTCCATGAACATGACATATCTCTTCTTTTACTGTTTTCCTATTTTTTTCCCATGAGTGTTTAATTTTCAGCATACAGATAATACAATTTTTTAGATTTCTACTTATTTTCTGACATTTGGTGTTATTGTAATTAAATGTTATCTTAAAAAATTTCATTTTCTAATTGTTTATTGCCAGCATATAAAAATACATTTGATTTTTGTATATGGACTGTGTAGCTTCAAATTCTCTGAATTCACTTATTAATACTTTAATAAGTGATTTTTAAAAACTTAGCAGGTTTATTGAGATATAATTCACATACCATAATTCACCCTTCTAATGTGTATAAATGAATGGCTTTTACTATAGTCACATAATTGTTCAATTATTACTACTATCTAAATTTAAAACATTTTTATCATTCTCAAAAGCAACCCTTTATTCATTTACAATTATTCTTCACCACACCACACAATTTCTTGAGGAATCTCCACACTGTTCTCCAAAGAGGTTGCACCAACTTGCATTCCCACCAACAGTGTAAGAGGGTTCCCTTTTCTCCACATCCCCTCCAACACATGTTGTTTCCTGTTTTGTTAATTTTGGCCATTCTAACTGGTGTAAGGTGATATCTCAATGTGGTTTTAATTTGAATCTTCCTGAGAGCTAGTGATGATGAACATTTTTTCATGTGTCTGATAGCCATTTGTATGTCTTCATTGGAGAAGTGTCTGTTCATATCTTCTGCCCATTTTTTTTATGATTATCTGTTTTGTGTGTGTTGAGTTTGAGGAGTTCTTTATAGATCCTGGATATCAACCTTTTGTCTGTACTGTCATTTGCAAATATCTTCTCCCATTCCGTGGTTTGCCTCTTTGTTTTCTTAAGTGTTTCCTTTGTTGTGCAGAAGCTTTTGATTTTGATGAAGTCCCAAAAGTTTATTTTCGCTTTTGTTTCCTTTGCCTTTAGAGACATATCTTGAAAGGAGTTGCTGTGGCTGATATTGAAGAGATTACTGCCTATGTTCTCCTCTAAGATTCTGATGGATTCCTGTCTCACATTGAGGTCTTTTATCCATTTTGAGTTTATCTTTGTGTATGGTGTAAGGGAATGGTCGAGTTTTATTCTTCTACATATAGCTGTCCAGTTTGCCCAGCACCATTTATTGAAGAGACTGTCTTTTTTCTACTGTATATTTTTTCCTGTTTTGTCGAAGATTAATTGACCATAGAGTTGAGGGTCCATATCTGGGCTCTCTACTCTGTTCCACTGGTCTATGTGCCTGTTTTTATGCCAGTACCATGCTGTCTTGGTGATCACAGCTTTGTAGTAAAGCTTGAAATCAGGTAACGTGATGCCCCCAGCTTTATTTTTGTTTTTCAACATTTCCTTAGCGATTCAGGGTCTCTTCTGATTCCATACAAATTTTTGGATTATTTGCTCCAGCTCTTTGAAGAATACCAGTGGAATTTTTATCGGAATGGCATGAAAAGTATAGATTGCTCTAGGCAGTATAGACATTTTAACAATGTTTATTCTTCTGATCCAAGAGCATGGAATGGTCTTCCATCCTTTTGTGTCTTCTTCAATTTCTTTCATGAGTGTTCTGTAGTTCCTTGAATACAGATCCTTTACCTCTTTGGTTAGGTTTATTCCCAGGTATCTTATGGTTCTTGGTGCTATAGTAAATGGAATCGATTCTCTAATGTCCCTTTCTGTATTTTCATTGTTAGTGTATAAGAAAGCCACTGATTTCTGTACATTGACTTTGTATCCTGCCACGTTGCTGAATTGCTGTATGAGTCCTAGAAGTTTTGGGGGTGGAGTCTTTTGGGATTTCCATATAAAGAATTATGTCATCTGCGAAGAGAGAGAGTTTGACTTCTTCATTGCCAATTTGGATACCTTGTATTTCTCTTTGTTGTCTGATTGCTGTTGCTAGGACTTCTAATACTATGTTGAACAAGAGTGGTGAGAGTGGGCATCCTTGCTGTGTTCCTGATCTCAACGGGAAGGCTGCAAGCTTTTTACCATTGAGGGTGATATTTGTCATGGGTCTTTCATAGATAGATTTTATGAAGTTCAGGAATGTTCCCTCTATCCCTATACTTTGAAGCGTTTTAATCAGGAACGGATGCTGGATTTTGTCAAACGCTTTTTCTGCATCAATTGAGAGGACCAGGTGGTTCTTCTCTCTTCTCATATTAATTTTTTCTTTCACATTGATTGATTTGCGAATGTTGAACCATCCTTGTAGCCCAGGGATGAATCCCACCTGGTCATGGTGGATAATCTTTTTAATGTGCTGTTGGATCCTGTTTGCTAGGATCTTGTTGAGAATCTTAGCATCTGTATTCATCAGTGGTATTGGTCTAAAATTCTCCTTTTTGGTAGGGTCTTTGCCTGGTTTGGAGATCAGGGTAATGTAGGCTTCATAGAAAGAGTCTGGAAGTTTTCCTTCTGCTTCAATTTTCTGAAACAGCTTCAGGAGAATAGGGGTTATTTCTTCTCTGAACGTTTGGTAGAATTCCCCAGGGAATCTGTCAGGTCCTGGGCTCTTGTTTTTTGGGAGGTTTTTGATCACCACTTCAATCTCGTTACTAGATATCAGTCTATTCAGGTTGTCAATTTCTTCCTGGTTCAATTTTGGGAGTTTATAGTTTTCCAGGAATGTATCCATTTCATCTAGGTTGCTTAGCTTATTGGCATATAACTGTTGATAATAACTTCCGATGCTTGTTTCTACCCCCTTGGTGTTAGTTGTGATCTCTCCCTTTTCATTCATAATTTTATTAATTTGGGCTTTCTCTCTTTTCTTTTGGATTAGTGTGACCAATGGTTTATCGATCTTATTGATTCTTTCAAAAAACCAGCTTCTAGTTTCATCTATACATTCTACTGTATCTCTGGTTTCTACCTCATTGATCTCAGCTCTAATCTTGATTATTTCCTTTCTTATGTGTGGGGTTGGTTTGATTTGTTGTTGATTCTCTAGTTCTTTAAGGTGTAGAGACAGCTGGTGTATTCTGGATTTTTCCATTTTTTTTTGAGGGAGGCTTGGATGGCTATGTATTTCCCCCTTAGGATCGCCTTTGCTGTTTCCCATAGGTTTTGGACAGAAGTGTCTTCATTCTCATTGGTTTCCATGAATTGTTTCAGTTCTTCTTTGTTCTCCTGGTTGATCCAAGCATTCTTAAGCAAGGTGGTCTTTAGCTTCCAGGTGTTTGAGTTCCTTCCAAACTTTTCCTTGTGATTGAGCTCCAGCTTCAAAGCATTGTGATCTGAGAATATGTAGGGAATAATCTCAGTCTTTTGGTATCGGTTGAGCCCTGATTTGTGACCCAGTACGTGGTCTATTCTTGAGAAGGTTCCATGTGCACTTAGAAGAATGAGTATTCTGGTGTGTTAGGGTGGAATGTTCTGTTTATATCTATGAGGTCCATCTGGTCCAGTGTGTCATTGAATGCTCTTGTTTCTTTATTGATTTTCTGCTTCGATGATCTGTCTATTTCTGAGAGAGGTGTGTTAAGATCTCCTACTATTAATGTATTCATATCAATATGACTCTTTATCTTGATTAACAGTTTTCTTATGTAATTGGCTGTTCCCATATTGGAGTCATAGATATTTACAATTTTAGATCATCTTGGTGGATAGTCCCTTTAAGAATGATGTAGTGTCCTTCTGTATCTCTGACTACAGTCTTTAGTTTAAAATCTAAGTTATCTGATATGAGAATCACTACCCCAGCCTACTTTTGAGGCCCACTGGCATGAAAGATGCTTCTCCATCCCTTTACTTTCAGTCTGGGTGTATCTTTAGGTTCAAAATGGGTCTCTTGTAGACAACATATGGATAAGTCCTATCATTTTATCCAATCTGCAACCCTATGCCGTTTTATGGGCTCATTTAGGCCATTCACATTGAGAATGATTATTGATAGATACGTTCTTATTGACATCGTGTTACCTTTCAAGTCTTTCTTTCTGTAGATTGTCTCTATATTTCTGTTCAATGCTATTCTTGGTATTTTTCCTCTTTTATAGAACCCCCCTTAATATTTCCTGTGGTGTTGGCTTGGTGGTTGCATAGTCTTTTAAGCCTTGCCGGTCTTGGAAACTCTTTATCTCTCCATCGATTTTGAATGTCAGTCTTGCTGGATAAAGTATTCTTGGCTGCATGTTCTTCTCATTTAGTGCCCTGAATATCTCTTGCCAGCCCTTTCTGGCTTGCCAGGTCTCTGTGGACAGATCTGACGTTATTCTGATGGGCTTACTCTGTAAGTAAGCAGCCTCTTTGTCCTAGCGGCTTTCAAGAGATTTTATCTACAATTATGATTCCTCAACTTGACTATCAGGTGCCTTGATTTTTTTTTGGAATCTATAATCTTAGGTGGAGATCATTTGGTCTCTAGTACATGAATGCTGGTTCCATTCGTGATACTGGGAAAATTTTCATGAAGAACTTGTTCCACTATATCTTCTAGACTTTCTTTCTCCTCCCCTTCAGGGATTCCAATAATTCTGACATTGGAACGTTTCATGGCATCATTTATTTCTCTGATTCTGTTTTCATGGTTTCTAAGCTGTTTGTTCCAGGCTTCCTCCTGATCCTTTCTCTCTATCTCTTTGTCCTCCAGATCACTAATTCTATCGTCTGTCTCAGTTACCCTTGCTTTGAGAGAATTTAGATTAGATTGGAATTCATTGAACACATTGTGAACCTCTGCCCTAACATTGTGAATATCATCTCTGGTCACTTTCAGTTCAGCCCTAATCAATTCACTTTGGTCATCCATGGCTTGCTCCAACCTAGCTATTGCCTGGATAATTGTTAGCCTGAATTCTTTTTCCGACATATGTCTATGTTGATAGCTGTTAGTCTATTGCAGAAGGTCCATCCTCTTTATTTTTCTTGTTGGGAATTCCTCCTCCTAGTCATTTTGGTGAGAGATGACTGAACAGTTGTAGCTGGATGTATTAACCATGGTGCAGTCAAGGTGCACCCTGGAACACTTCTGAGCAATCAGGATTCCCCACCCAAAAGAGAAAAAAGAAAAAGAGAAAAAAGAGAGAGAGAGAGAGAGAGAGAGAGGAAAGAAAGGGAAGATAAAAGAGAAGGTTCAGCCCAAATGGGCCCCAAGGTAAGATTTATGAAGTATACAAACAAAAACAGACAAACAAAAAGACTGATAAAAGTATATGACAAGAGAAAAAAATTTATATATATATGCATATATATATATATATATATATATATGCAAATAAGGAAGAACCTCATCCAAAAGAACCCCAAGTGTAAGATTTATATACTATCAGGACAAACACAAAAACACAGAAACACTGGTGGAAAAAAAGATGGGAAAGTGGTTATAAATTCTCAGTGTGGGCGAGGAAGGTTGTTTTGATTCTTCTGCATGTATCTTGATATCTTTGTTAAAGGACGCAACTTTCCTAAGATAAAGGGGGATTAAAAATTGGTTTACCTATAGGGGTAGTATTGTTTGGGGAAACGGGATTACTTTGAAGTTCAACTCTATATGAGTATTAGAAATTAAAAATAAAAAAGAAATAAACTAGACTAAAATTTAAAAAAAGAAATTTAAAAAATAGAAATGCAAAAGAAAAACACAGGTGTATGTATCAAAAAGTTCAGGTTAGAAGGTTATTATGGAATTTGATGTACTGGACAGCTCACTGTGATGGTAAATAGGTTAAAAAATCATCTATATATAAAAAAATGAGCCAGAATAGTGGGAACAAATTAAAAATAAAAGTTGTCCTATGAAGTAGTGGTGGTGGTTCTCTTTTAGTCTTTTTTTTTCTTTCCTGGTTGGTTTTCTGGAGGAGGGGCCTGCCACGTGGGTTTTCAGTCAATGATGTTCCCTGAGTTAAGTGAACATCCCCCTCAAGGGGGTGGGCTCTGATGAAACCGGTTTTTTCAGGCTTTTGTTCTCTGGAGGTTTTTATGTTTGTTCATTTTTTTTCCCTCTTGCTTGACCACTTTTGATGGTTTTTGTAGGTTTAGAGGAAAGCAGACTGCACCCTGACCTCCCTCTCAGAGAGAAGCCTCAGTCTGCTCTTCTGCTCTTCTCACTCTGCTCTTGTAGAGCCCATATAAATTCCCCTTTGGCCACTGGCAGAGCAGGTTCCGAGTCGTGGTCCCTGGGGATGCAGGATCTTCTGCTTGTACCCAAAACCACGGCAGCAGTGGCTGTTTGGGCAGCTCCAGACCGCCAGAGAGGTTCCAAGCAGCAATCGCACACTGAGATTTTCCCGCTGGCCCTGGCTGGGAGTGCCTGGTCTTTCTGGATCAAAGAGCACCCCAGCTTGCGTGCACCTCCCTCAGGGGAGGCTGTGGGTCGTGGGCACGTCTCAGGCTCTGAGAGCAGGGCGCAAGTCCGAAAGCACCAGGCTGGGCCTTAGTGCACCTCTCTCAGGGGAGAGTTTGGGGCGTGTGTCTCAGGCTCTGAAACAATGGCATGGGTCTAAGAGCGCTGGGTGGGCCTTTGTGCACCTCTCTCAGGCTCTGTAGCAGGGCTCATGCGTTCTGCCATCTGGTGTGGCTCCCAGCCCCTCACAGGAGCCAGACCCCATGCAATCTTGGGCGCGCTGGCGGCTCAGGGACCAAGACCTGTTTTCTCTGTCGCACTCTCTCTGGCTCAGCGCCAGGGGAGGCTGTTCTGGGTCCAGGGACTTAAGCCCCTGTCCCAAGCCGCCCTGATTCCCACAGTCCCCCCCCCCCCCCCCGCCCGAGTGCTTTCAACCAGTCTCCAAGTTAATGCTGGTCCCCAAATGCAGGGCACTCTCATATTGGGATATTACTTTCCAATCAGTCACCTCTGGTGGCTCCCTCCCCCTTTTGTTTATCTTCTGATATCAGTCCAACGTTCCCACTCTGCTTTACCTGCCCACTGGCATCTTCTGCCCCTGTAGAGATCCAGATGTGTATAATTCTGATCTCAGGCTTATTTCATGGGTGATTGGAGTTCTTTGGTATGTAATCAGCTCACTTTAGGGTACTGGTTGAAAAGGCGCCTCCTCCTACTTCCCCGCCATCTTGTCCCCCCTCCCAAATACCGATCTGTAAATATTTTGTCAAGGACTTTTGTATTATAATCTTGAAGGATATTAGCCTATAGTTTTCTTTTGTCTTTCTTTTGTTTGAACATCAGGAAAATACTGTTCTCATAAAATAAGTTAGGAAGTGTTCCTTTTTCTTTTATTTTTACTTTTAAAAAAAGATTCTATTTATTTATTGGAGAGAAAGAGCACAAGCTGTGGGATGGGGCAGAGAGAGAGAAGGAGAGAGACAAGCAGACTCCTCCTTAAGCAAGGAGCCTGATGGGGATCCATCCCAGGACCCTGAGATCATGACCTGAGCCAATGGCAGATCCTTAACCAACTGAGCCATCCAGATGCCCCTTCCCTTTTATTTTTAGAAAGGACTTGTACAGAATTGACATTTTTTTCCTTAAATATTTTATATATTTCATCAATAAAACTACTTGGACCTGGAATTTTCTCTAGGGGAAGGTTTCAAACTATAAATTCAATTTCAAGTTCTTTAGTAGATAAGACTTAGGATTTTTATTTCTTTTTGTGAAAGCTTTGGAAATGTTTTATTCAAATAATTTATCAATTTTATCTAGGTTTTTGGATTTGCCAGCTTAACATTGTTAATAATATTTCTTTATTATCATTATAAAGTTTGTAGGATCTGTACTTATGTCACCTCTTTCATTTCTGATATTGATAATTAGTGTCTTCACTATTTTTTTCTTAATCAACCTAGACACATTAATTTCATTGATGTTTTCAATGATCTAGGTTTTTGGTTTCACTTATATCCAACACACTTATTGCTGTGTTTTGCCAGGCCAGCTTGTTGATAGTAATCCTATCAGGTAGGAATGCTGGAGGTACTTGCCTGCATTACCCACAGTGAGTACCCATAGACATTTTCCCCAAACCAGGACAATGTTGTGGTTGGATCAGCCCTTATGGTTCTTATTGTGATTGTGAGATGCACAATAGCAAAAACCATCAGGGAAGTTTGAGGAACAAGATTTATTACTCGCAGCTCCTGGAGGGTACACAGCATGACCGAGGGCCATACACTGAGATCACATAGAAAGAAAGGATCTGAGGTTCTGCCTTTATGAAGGTTGAAGGTGGCATGTCTAATGTTTGAGGGTTCAATCTATTGGCTAATTTAAAGCATAAAGGTGGGAATTAGAGCACAGGAAGTGAGAAGTGGAGTCACTCAAGTAGTTGTGTAGGTTATCTGGGCTTTCTGAAAGAGGGACTTTCATATGTGGGGGCAACCTAATTCTTTATCTGATTGTTTTACTAGTAGCTGGTAATAAGTTTACTCAAGATGAACGTCTTTTGAAATGGATGCCTTATCAATCAAAAGCTTAATGTTAGGTACTTACATTACATTTTCTATTTTTATTTTATCTACCTTTTAATCTACTTAAGTTTAATTTGCTCTTTTTTCCCCTAGGAAGCTTTATTCATGATTTAGACTTCTTATCTATTATAATATTTATAGCTATAAATTTCTTTCTAAGCACCACTTAGGGGCATCCCACAAAATTTTGATATGCTGTCTTTTCAGAATCATCCTAGTAAAAGTATTTTTTTCTTATTTACCTCACGAGTTAGGAATATGAATGTGTATTTCATCTCCAAATATCTAGGGGTATTGCATCTAGCTTATCTTTCAACTGAGTTTGGTAATTTAATACCAGAGAATATATTTTATAGAATTTAAAGCTTTTAAATTTGTTGAGGATTATTTTACAACTTGGCATATATTTTATATTGGTGAATATTTCATGTGTACTTGAAAAGAATATGTGTCCTGTTGTTGGTGTGACTAGTGTTCCATAAATTTCAATTAGATCTTAACCCTAACTTTAACCTTTAACCTTAACTTAACTCCTCTATATCCTCTATATCCTTTCTTTCTATTTACTTATTTTAGAATAACTAAAAGAGGAGTGCTGAAGTCTCCAGCTATAACTGTGGATTTGTCTATTTCCCCTTATGGTTTTATCAAATTTTGCTTATGTACTTGGAGGCTTGTAATTATGTGCATATGAATTTAGGATTACTAACTATCTTGATAAATTGACCCTTTTATTATTATGACATGTACCTTATCTCTGTTATCTTCTGAGTTAATCAACTTTAAATTTTCTGATATTAATGTAGGCAACCTAACTTTTCTATTAGTGTTTCCATGGTTTACCTGTGGTGTTTCTATCCTTTTAAACTACTAATATATGTATTTCTTGTGGTAAAAAAAAAAAAAAAAACCTATGTAACATTAAATAATACTTTTTTTTTCTTGAGAGAGAGAGAGAGAGAGAATGCAAGTGGGGCGGGGTGGGGGAGAGAGGGAGTCCCAAGAAGGCTTCATCCTCAGCATGGAGCCTAATGCGGACCTCAGTCTCATGACCCCAAGATCATGACCTGAGGCAAAAATCAAGAGTAGACACTCAGCCAATTGAACTGCCCAGCCACCTCAAATTTACCATATTTAAGTATACAGTTCAGTAGTGTTAAGTATATTCACATTGTGCAACAAATCTCTAGAAATTTTTCATCTTATGTATTTATATTTAAAGTACATTTCTTGCCAGTACCATATTGTTGGATCTTGCTTTTTTGAGTCTGACAATCTCTGACTTTTATTTGGAGTATTTAAATCATTTATATTCAACATAATTATCAGTCTAGTTGGGTTTAAATCTACCAGCTTTCTAATTATTTTTTATTCTTTTTATTTTCTATTTTTCTCCACTTTTCTTCTGCCTTTTCAAAAAATTCAAATTAATTAACATATAGTGAAGTATTGGTTTCAGAAGTAGAATTTAGTGATTCATCACTTATGTATAACACTCAGTGCTCATCCCAACAAGTGCCCTCCTTAATACCTATTGCCCATTTAGCTCATCTGCCACCCACCATGCTTCCAGCAACCCTCATTTTATTCTCTGTATTTAAGAGTCTCTTATGGTTTACCTCCCTCTCTGTTAATTATTTTTGGTATTCCATTTTTTGATCCCATAAACTTTTTTATTAGACATACCATTTTATTTAAGTTTTTAGCAGTTGTCTATAATTTTTAGTATACCTCTTTATTTTTAATAATTTTTTATTATAGGTATAAATTTTAACTTTATACCTCTCAATTTTTAGTATACCTCTTTAGTTTACCATAGACTACCTTTCAATAATATTAAATCATGTAACATATAATGTAAAAACTGTATAATACTTTCCTCCCTCCTTTCCTTTGTACTATTGTGGACATTTTGTTCTACATATATTATAAACCCTGCAATACATTCTTACTAATTTTGGATTAAATAAAAACATTTTTAAATTAGAAAATAAGTTTGTTTCTATTTCTCCAAAAATTACCATTTTGAAGTTTTTGTATTTCAGATTTTCCATCTCTTATCGTGTTCTGCCTAAACAACTTCCTTTAAATATCTTCTTTTAGCTCAGGATTGTCTGTGGTAAACTCATAATTTTTGTCAGAAAAATACCTTATCTTCCCCTTTCATCTTGAAGGATATTTTCACTAGCTGTAGAATTCAGGTTGACAATATTTTTTCTTCTTTCAGCAAATTTCCTTTTGGCTTTTCTGAGAAGTCAATAGTCATTTTCAGTTTTTCAATTTGCTTTCTCTTAACGTTATAATGTGTGTGTGTGTGTGTGTGTGTGTGTGTGTGTGTGTGTGTGTTTTACCTTCTGGTTAACTTTAAGATTTTTCTCCTGATCCTTGATTTTCAGCAAACTGATTATGCTTTGTGTGTGTGTGTGTGGTTAGTGTACCATGGGTTGGCTATGCTTCTCAGATCATGCTTTGAAAATATTCTGCCTTTGTGTCTTCAGTGATTTTTTTTTTCTATTTATCTGCAACTCAAAAGAATGCATATTCTGCTTGATATTGTCTCATAGGTAACTGGTGCTTTTTTCAGTTTTTAGCCTTTTTCTTTGTGCTTTAGTTTGGATTGTTTCTAATACTATGTTCAAGTTTTTATTTTTTTTATTCTGCAGTGTTTAATATGCTAAACTTTTTCAATGAAATTTTCATTTAGTATATTTTTCTTCTGCTCAAGAAGTTTGTTTTTTATGGTTTTTGTTTTTTTCCTCATTGTGTTCATGTTGTCCTTAGTCATTAAACATATTTGTAACAGTTGTTATAAAGTTCTTGTCTGTTAATTCTATCATCTCTCAGATCTAGGTCGCTCAGATGATTTTTATTTTGTTTATAGATTAAGTGTTCCTCCTTTGAATATCTATTTGACAATTTTACTAAATGTTGGACATTGTTACTGTTACACTGAAGTCTCTGGTTTTGTTTTCTTCTGTTAGAGGCTTTTTTCTTATAGTCGGCTAAATTAACTATGGATCCCCTTGATGCTTTGGAGGCTTCCTTTCAAGATTTGCTAAAATAAGCTTTGTCAAAATAAGATTGAGTCTAGAGTAGTTCTCGCTGTAGTGTTAACTTAGCCTTACTATTAAGATATGGGTCTTTTGGGGTCTCTATGGAATATATCAAGTATTCATCAAACCATTTCCACCCTATTTGGTTAAATACTGCATCCTGAGGAAGCTCTGTGAATTGTCCAGCTCACATGTCTCTGGTAGTTGTCTTTGCCCAATTTCATTGAGTTTCATTCCTCATATATGTAGGATTAGCATCTAGCTAGTTATTCTAGAATATCCATAAATAAATGTTTAGAACTTTATGTACACAGCTCCTTTTTCAATAGTACTATACCCAGCAAATATCAGCTGACTCAGCCTCCCCAGACTTTTGGCTTAGTTTCCCCTATTCACTGAGAATACTGTGCTTTGCTTGGGTCCTACTTTTCTGCACCATGACCTGCAAAGTGCCTCTAGGAAGAAAGCCTGGGAAGTAGTATGGCTTACTTTAAGTCTTTTATCTTGGAAATTATATTACTATGCTGCCCTTTCTAATATCTGAAATTTTTTTTCATATGCTTTTCCAGTTTATTTTTTTTAAGTTTTTTTTAATATAATTTTTTATTTTTTATAAACATATATTTTTATCCCCAGGGGTACAGGTCTGTGAATCACCAGGTTTACACACTTCACAGCACTCACCAAAACACATACCCTACCCAATGTCCATAATCCCACCCCCTTCTCCCAAACCCCCTCCCCCCAGCAACCCTCAGTTTGTTTTGTGAGATTAAGAGTCACTTATGGTTTGTCTCCCTCCCAATCCCATCTTCTTTCATTTATTCTTCTCGTACCCACTTAAGCCCCCATGTTACATCACCACTTCCTCATATCAGGGAGATCATATGATAGTTGTCTTTCTCCGCTTGACTTATTTCGCTAAGCATGATACGCTCTAGTTCCATCCATGTTGTCGCAAATGGCAAGATTTCATTTCTTTTGATGGCTGCATAGTATCCCGTTGTGTATATATACCACATCTTCTTGATCCATTCATCTGTTGATGGACATCTAGGTTCTTTCCATAGTTTGGCTATTGTGGACATTGCTGCTATAAACATTCGAGTACACGTGCCCCTTTGGATCACTACATTTGTATCTTTAGAAACAGTTAACAAAATCAAAAGACAACTGACAGAATGGGAGAAGATATTTGCAAACGACATATCAGATAAAGGACTAGTGTCCAGAATCTATAAAGAACTTAGCAAACTCAACAACCAAAGAACAAATAATCCAATCCAGTTTATTTTTAAGCAGGAGAGCAAGTTTAGTATATTGTGATTAGAAGTAGAATTCACCTGAGTAACTTTTGAAAATAGCTTTATTGAGATTTAAATCACAATGCATCCATTTAAAGTACATGACTCAATGTTTTTTAATATATTCACAAATATGTGCAACTATTACTGCAGTCAATTTTAGAACATGTTCTCCACCTCAAAAAGAAACACTGTACCCTTTAGATATTAACCTGTCCCCTTCATCTTCCCACCAACCCTAAGCAACTACTAATCTCTTTTATATATCTATAGTTTTGCTTATGAACTTCCCTAATGGAATCATATTATATGTGGCCATTAATGACTTTTTTTTTTTTTTTTTTTTTTTTACTATCGCCCTCGACCCGCAAGGACGACAAGAAGCCCCAGTTCAGATGTATCTTCTCGATTTCCGCAAGTCTACGCACTTATATATGTTTACATGACCAATCAGCGAGCAGGGTACAGGAGGGAGTGAATCAGGCTGTGCACCTAAACAAACAACTTCGCTAGCAACCAATGCTGTTTACTTCTTCTTTGGGCGTTCTGCTTAGTCTCACGAGGCAATCCTAACCTGGCAACTAGCCAGGAGCCATCTTTTAATGGCGGAGGCCGCCCTGGCCAGGGGCCTGCCTCCGACATCTCCCCCTTTTTTCTTTTATGGCAGGGATTGTGCCTGTCTTAGGTTGTCAGTGGCGGGGAATATCCTTACCTGTCATCAGACAGCAGATATCAATGATCTGCGTCCTGTCTTAGGTTGGTATATTTACCCCACCAATCTTACCCATTGTTGACTACCGGTCCAGCATACTTAGCCATACTTGGGGGGGATGTTCCAGCCTCGATGGCTAACAAGGCCTGCACCATGGCTTGCTGTTGCCTATGTTGCTGTCGCCTCCAAATTTGCAGTTTCCTTTCTAGTAGAATCAAGCCCACTACGAGGACTGTCATCAGACCAATTACGCTAGCCCATTGTTCTGTAAAGGTTAACACATCTTGCAATGTTTTGATTATCTCTGGGAGGGTTGCAAGCTCAACTCTGGTGTTATTTATCCTTGTTATGCCTAGTAGCAGGTGCTGAGTGTAGTTTTGGAATTCTACGGACTAATTCCGCAAGTATTGGGAGAGCTGTCGGGAGACATTTTGTAAGTCACTCATATTAGTATAGGCTATGGGAGTTACACAAATTGCCGGGAAGGGTGTTATACATCCCAGTCCCAATAGGGCCCCCAATATGTTCACTTGTTCTTGAACCGAATCCACTCTCTGATTGACTATCAGGATTCCTGCTTGCAGATTTGCATTGATCTGAGTCTGTGTTTGAAGGGCAGCCGCCGTTCCTTCTGCAAGGGTGTTCACAGCTTCCACAGTGGGTATAGTTGCAGCAAGCGAGACTGCTGCTGCCGTGGCAGCTGCTGTAAATATAGCCAATGCTGTCACAACGGTGGCTGTAATACCAAAATCTCTCTTCTTTCTGGATAGCACCACCGGTAACTTGTCCTCTGGAATGGAAACTGGGATAGGAACATGGGTAGGGATCCGCATAATCACAGCCAGCTTGAAGGCCGTGACATTCCAGCACTGGGAAAGATAGCAATTCTTAGTGCAATTCAACGTATCATTCAGCTCGCTAGCATTTGTTACAAGGAAAAGGAACGGTGGCGAGACACATATGGGAGTGGGCTGATAAGTAATATTATTGGGACAAGACACATTAACTGTTGTCTCAAAGGTACTAGAGTCATTTTGTTGATAAGAACAGTTGAGGAATTTGCCACCATTTAACATGGACACTGCTGAGATATCAGTTCATGCTCCTAGCAAGTTACAGACCTGCCATGCATCAAAGGGAGAGGAGGGATTGCCTTGCTTAGGATTTTGAAAGCAATAATTGTACCCTGTAAAGGTATTATTTTTATAAGTAGGAAAGTGTGGAGTGAATGTAAAGCTATGCATTTCATTGATGTAAACTGAGTGCAAGGTACTCTGACATCCAGACCACTCCGGTGGCCATACCCTGTTATTGGTGCACCTGGGCAACTTAAAAGGTTGATATGGCCCCGAGGCATTAATAGGTTTCACAGGGGCCAAACCCTGGATCACAGGTGGTCCCATTGAGGTATGTTTAGCAAGCCTTCATCTAGGAACCATGGAGCCACCTTTTCCACTGTATTCAAAAAGGCCCGAGCAGCTTTTGCTTTTAGTGGAGTTCCATTGGCTTTCAGCAGGTCTTTTAAAGACCCTTCCAACCGCACTTTAGATACTTCAGATCCCATTATGAACACACAGATAACAGACGTGGACATTAAAGACACTAACTAGCACATTAACTTTTTACACGCATATACTTCAGTCGACCTTTACTCCCCGCTTTACTGCGGAATTCCCACTTTTGAACATGGCTAATGTCCCCACTTACCTGTGGATTACCTTGCAAGATGCCTTTATTTAGTTCCTGGGTGCCGGCACCATTTATCGCCCTCGACCCGCAAGGACGACAAGAAGCCCCAGTTCAGATGTATCTTCTCGATTTCCGCATGTCTATGCACTTATATACGTTTACATGACCAATCAGCGAGCAGGGTACAGCAGGGAGCGAATCAGGCTGTGCACCTAAACGAACAACTTCGCTAGCAACCAATGCTGTTTACTTCCTCTTTGGGTGTTCTGCTTAGTCTCACGAGGCAATCCTAACCTGGCAACTAGCCAGGTGCCATCTTTTAATGGGGGAGGCCGCCCTGGCCAGGGGCCTGCCTCCGACATTTTACTTAGCATAGTTTTTAAGGTTTGTCCATGTTGTGTGTATATCAGTATTTAATTACTTGCTATAGTGCGATAATATTCCATTGTGTGGACATATCACAATTTGTTTTTTCATTCATGGATACAATTTTGTTGCTGCAGCTGAGGTCCAAGAAGTTGCTGCCTGTGTTCTCCTCAAGGATTTTGATGGCTTCCTGTCTTACATTGAGGTCTTTCATCCATTTTGAGTCTATTTTTATGTATGATGTAAGATGGTCTAGTTTCATTCTTCTCCATGTGGCTGTCCAATTTTCCCAACACCATTTGTTGAAGAGGCTGTCTTTATTCCATTGGACGTTCTTTCTTGCCTTGTCAAAGATTAATTGACCATGGTTGAGGTTTCATTTCTGGGCTCTCTATTCTGTTCCATTGATCTATGTGTCTGTTTTTGTGCCAGTATCATACTGTCTTGATGATTACAGCTTTGTAATAGCACTGGAATTTTGATGCTGCCAACTTTGGTTTTCTTTTTCAACATTCCTCTGGCTATTCAGGGTCTTTTATGATTCCATACATAATTTTAGGATTATTTGTTTCATTTCTTTGAAAAAAAAATGGGTGGCATTTTTATAGGAATTGCATTAAACGTGTAGATTGCTTTAGGTAGCATAGACATTTTCACAATGTTTGTTCTTCCAATCCATGAGCATGGAACATTTTTCCATTTCTTTGTGACTTCCTCAATTTCTTTCATGAGTACTTTTTAGTTTTCTGGGTACAAACTCTTTGCCTCTTTGGTTAGGTTTATTCCTAGGTATCTTGTGGTTTTGGGTGCAATTGTAAATGGGATCAACTCCTTAATTTCTCTTTCTTCTGTCTTGCTGTTGGTGTATATAAATGCAACTTATTTCTGTGCATTGATTTTATATCCTGACACTTTACTGATTCCTGTGTGACTTCTAGCAGTTTTGGATTGGAGTCTTTTGGGTTTTCCACATAAAGTATCCTATCATTTGCAAAGAGTGAGAATTTCCCGACTTCTTTGCCAGTTCAGATGCCTTTTATTTCTTTTTGTTGTCTGATTGCTAAGGCTAGGACTTGTAGTACTATGTTGAATAGCAGTGGTGATAGTAGACAGCCCTGCCATGTTCTCTTAATTAGGTTTTTCTTCCACCATGTTTCTCTCATTGCCTTCTCTCCTTTTAAACAGTTATCAGGCCTTTAGGGCTATTTCTTCAGAGGAGTCATTTGGATAGAAGGACAGAAAATAGAGGATCCCACCTTCAAGAATTCTTGGGTTTCACTTTTAAAAACTCACTAAGTAGAATGGGTGTGAGAAAGGGGACTTTAGACTACAGGGGGAATTTGAAAACTCTCTCCTCATTCCTTCAGTGTGCACTGGGATGATGATGTGTTTCAGGAGAGGAATGGCTTTGCTGGCAATGTTGGACCACAGGTGCAATATTATGATTTATAAGAAATACATATTTGGTCAAAATGGTCATCTGAATGACCAAAATATTTCTCATATATATTTGGTTTTTGTCAGTGTTTCCTGGCTCACAGCAACAAAAATCCTTGGAATTCCCTGGGTGGTAAGAGCAATGAGAACATTTTTTGTTATAATATTTGGTTTCTTGTCTTCAGTTCCTGAAAATGCTCTGACACATAAAGGTGAAATGCTGTATTTTTGTTGCTATTAACTTCCTTCCTACTACAACTGGGTTTATGTTAATGAGGTAATTTTTGGAAAAAAAACTTAGGATGGGACCTGGTTACCAGGGGAACCACCAATAAATAGAGGGTTGGAAATTTGAGTCCCACCCACCCCTTTCTAGGGAGGGTGAAGGAGTGGAGCTGACTCATTCACCAATGGCCAATGATCTCATCAATCATGCCTATGTAATGAAGCCCCATAAACAACCAAAAGGAACAGTTTTGGAATGCTTCTGGGTTGGTGAACCAAAATTTTTTCCATGTATTACCATGCTGGGCTCAAACTCCACTGGGAGAGAAGCTGCTTTGTTTGGGGCCTTGCCCTATGTATCTCTTCATCTGACTGTTGAATCATATTCTTTCATATTATTTAATATCCTTTGTAGTAAATTGGTAATTTGATGAGTAAATGGGTTTCCAGAGTTCTGTGAGCTGCTCAAGCTAATTAACTGGATCCAAGGAGGGTGTCATTAGGAACTTTTGACTTATAACCAGCTGGTCAGAAGCACAGGTGACATTGGCATCTGAAGTGTGTATGTGGAGATGGTCGGGGGGAGGAGTCTTGTGGGACTGAGTCCTTAACCTGGGGGGTCTGATGCTATCTTCAGGTAGATAGTGTCAGAATTGAGTTGAATCACATGGCACCCAGCTGGTGTCTGAGAATTCTTTGGCTATATGGGGAATATACCTTCCCACACATCAGAATTAGTGACCTAGAATCATTAACAGTCATGGGGATTTCCAAGCTCCGCAGAGGTTCTGGTTTCCCACACTTGGTACAGAAGCCTCAGAAAGTGACCAAAATAAACTGTTTGTTTTAGTGGTGACTTGTGTGGGAAGATGACAGAAGAACAGAGAGTTCCCTGATGCTGTGCATTGTGTGAAACTCTAGGGAGTTAGTACAAGCCTGAAGCACAGTCCCAACAATGACTGTGGCTGAATTTCCCACTAAGTCCTAATGCATGCGGGAAATCAGAATGGAGATTAAATTGATGTACAGAAAATAATGAGATAGGTTAATTTTTGCACACTGATTTTGAAACCTGAGATTACAGCATATTATACCTATTATGTGAATTCATTAAAAAATCAAGACGGGTACCTGGGTGGCTCAGTCATTAAGCATCTGCTTTTGGCTCAGGTCATGATACCAGGGTCCTTGGATTGAGTCCTGCATTGGGTTCCCTGCTCAGTGAGGAACCTGCTTCTCCCTCTCCCCACTGCTTGTGTTCCCTTTCTCTTTGTCAAATAAATAAATTAAATCTTTTTAAAAAACCAAGAATACTGTGCAAATTTCCTACAAATAAGATATGATTCAGAGTGACAGGACATACTATTTAGAAAAATATTTTATATTTTTTATCTTTTTATATTTTATATGCTTTTATGTGCTTCCTTTATATGCCACCTTAATCTGTGAGTTTTCTGTGTGGCTCCTTTTCAACTGAGATAGGCTTGTTATGCATCATGGCCTTTTATCCTTTTCTCCTGAAATAACTTGCACCGAAGCTTAAATTTTGGTGAAACAAAATGCTTTTAATTTTGTACTTCAGACTGAACTGACAAATTATCTCAAAACAACAGAAAAGTAAACAGGTTAGATAAAACACTGAAGAAAAATTAAGAAAAATAGGCACCCCCATTATTTATATCCAAGGATTACGACTCAGTTGATACATAAATAACAAACTGTGCCCAGAGCCACAAGAAATGAGTGTTTGGGGTGTTGGCATGTTCTGCAATCTTGGGGATGGACATGAGAACACAGGATGTCGTGGTCTGAACCTTACTTCTGTCTGGAGTGGGAAGAGTCCATAGTTACCTTATCCTGTTTGCTTTTAGTAGTGTTGTAAGAACGGATTAGTTCTTCTTGAGTGATCACAGCTTGTTCCACTTGAGAAAATGCATACCCACCTGGAAGTGTAAAACAGTTAGTGTTAGGAGCACTAATGTACAGGGAGCATTCTGCTAGCAGAAAGTAAGACTCCTACCCAATGGAGACGCATTAGCCATTGGACGCATTGGATAACAACTAGCCACATCAGCCAGGCCAGTAACAGACGCAGGTAAAGTGGTGAGGTATGATGAGAGAATGGTAATGCAGCACCTTGCAGGTTACCACTTAGGGGAGCCCTTTAAACATACCCATTTTGGGGGCCACAATTGAAAGAAGAAAAGTAACGTCTATCCATTATTGGATTATTGGATTAACTGCAGTGTTTCTATGTGGAAGGAAAGACGAGTGTCCCAGACCTCTCCCCTCAGTAGCATCACCTGAAAGCTGGTAAAATCCCAGGGTCTGGTACCAACACTTGGACCAGTGGTTCTCACACTTCATTGTGCACCAGAATTCACTTGGTGACCACTGGTCCCACCTCCAGAATTTCTGGTTTAGTAAGTCTGCTGTAGGGGCTCAAGAACCGACATTTCTAACAACTTTCCAGCTGATGCACCTGCTTCTGGCCTCAGTAAAAGGCACAGAGAACCACTGTTGAGGTTGTGGGTGGGTGCTGGTAGCAATAGCTCCCAATGGCTGGGGACGGGCTTCCTTCTCTTTCCTGCCCACTGAGAGGAACTTGGTCACAATCTCAAGGTGAAACTTTGGTATATTTTAGAACCACCCAAGTGTTTCCCCAGTGGATCCAGGGATGCTCTCAGGAGCTCTGAAGAACATAATACTGCAGGACAGGGCCTGCAGGTGTGGCAAGAAAACCCAGAGGCAGCATTTCAGAGCATTCAGAGGCCTCCGCTTTTGGAGAGTGGGCCCATTTTACGTCAGCCATGCCAATAGCCAAAGGTGAAAAAACAGCTGTCTATTTTTATGTTAAATGTACTAATCACAAAAACAAGGAGGGACATAAAAATGAACAAATTAAAACATATCCCTGCCCTCTTCATTCACTTCCCCGTCACCTTTTTAAATGGAAGATGTGATAGCATTTTAAATTGTCTCTTCCCCAGACAGAGACAAAACCTGTTTTCCTATTTTTAATTCTTGTCTTAACCCCAGGGAGCAGGAGGTTCTGAAAGAATATTTCGGATATGGCCTGAAAAATTATTTCTTAGTTTTTACAAGGTGTGTACACAGAGAGGGTCTTTTGTGAGCTGATTAAGTTTCAGCCACATTACCTCCACTCAAGGGTAGGTAATGTCTTAGAATTTTCTTTTGTATACTAGCATTTGTTTTGATTTTTTTTTTTTACTCATTCTAAATATTTGCATTTAAACCTAATTTTCCTAAAAAGTTTCCCTAAATTGTATAAAGATCTGGCCACAGAAAACTAGTATCTGCTGCTAACTCAGAAATAAATGGTATCTTTTGGAAATCTGGGCTGGTTTTCCAATCTGCTGTGTTCTCTGGGAGGAGAGAGAGCTGAAGAGGGACAACCGGGACCAGGATCCTCCACCTGTCCAGCCTTTACCCCTCAGCCTGACAAAGGTGCACCATCAGGTCACCAGTTTCTGCCTGATGAACCTCTCTAGCTTCCATTTACATCCAAATGGGGAGCTCAGAGGAAGCTTCCAACTCTTAGCCTTTCCCACTTTTTTCATCTTTTGGGAAGTTCTGACAGCCACAGAGTAATGATGGGGTCTGGGGAAAGTCACCCATGGACCCAATTCCTGAACTTTCCTGGGCTGGTTTCCCAGTGCATCAGCTTTCTAAATGCTCAGCTGCAGCCAGAATCTGGGAGGATGGGGGACAGAGGCAAGGGAGGTAAGGAGAGGGAGATAGAATTGAAGTAGGAGGCATTTTCAAGTCATTTCCCCCTTCTTCATCCTGGTAAAACGTTTAGCAGATTTCAGAATCAACCATGTCATTTCTTATTATTTTGGCATAATCATCGTATTTAGTTCACTTCATTGTAAATAAAGTCAAAATTTTCTGGCTCAAGAAAGAATTATTAATTACAGTTAACAGAGAACCTCTACTTATTTGAGGAGCTCAGAGCACTTTACAAATTCAACTTAATATTGTGGTGAAGCACAGAAAAACATACAGGACCCAAAAACCTACAAACTGGCTGAGGAACTTCACCTCCAGGAATGAAAAATGTCATAGAGAACACACCTTAGAATCTCTTATAATCCTATACAATTTCTAGCTGTCCAATAGTATTCTCTATTTTGCCATTTTTAAAAAGTGAGTCATGAAAATAATTTCTTCCTACATAATATTTTTAAAGTATTTTTTGAGGTAACTGAAATATACTTTTATATTTCTCATATATATTCCATGACATTTTAAAGTCCTTCATATCTTCATTTATTACAAAACTTTTGGTAGTGGTTTTAGGACCATGTGATTCCTGCATAAAGCACTTATCCCTCTATTCAAGTCTGGATACACATGTCCTTTAACATCCCATATTACCTACAGTGACCCCAGTACCAAAAAAGGTAGAACGAGGGCAGCTCAGAGAGAGTAAGTAACATGCCTTGTGTTGCATAGCAAGTTAAGAGGCAGAGCTGGGATGCAGTTGCCCATCTGATTCCCGTTTGTCAGCTGAATTCCCATGGAACTGAACAATGTGCCACTTTGGAATGAGACAGACCGAAGTTCCAGTCTGTCTTCCAGTCGTTTCTAGTTATATAATCTAAGGCAAGTGACTAAATTTGCTGAACCATCACTTCCTTCCTTGCAAAATGAAGATTCAATCAGTTAGCTTGTCATTCAACAGTAGTTAATAACTGTCTCCATATGGTGGCTCCAAATATTCAGTGCAATAAGGCCCAGTATTCAACAGTGGGCAAGAGCACAGTATGTGCCCAACAAATACTGGCTCCATTTTGTATGTATAGTTGCCATTGGACTAATGGAAGAAGAAATGGCTATTTGTTAGTAGATGTAATCCTGCCTGGACTCTTCGTTAGTCAATTAGTTCATTTAGAAAGATTATACTGAGTGTCTACTACATATATTCATTCTTAGAATAAATTAGTGAGGCAAAAATCCTTGTTCTTACAGAGCTTACGTTCTAGCAATACAAATATGTTAGCCCATGAAGATAATAAGCATATAACAAATAGTTAATCATGTAGTACCCAAGAGTATACTAAAGAGCTATGAACAAAAGAAAAGGCTGAAATTGGTTGGGATTGTGTTGCAATAGAGAGGTCAAGGTAGGTTTCATTAAGAAGGTAATATTTGGGCAAAGACTTGAAGTAAGTGAGAGAGTGAGCAACACAGATAACAAGAGGTTTGTTTTCTGGGCTGAAGTGTCAGGCAGTGCAAATGCCCTGGGGTGGGAGAATTCCTGATATAAGAAGAGCACAGAGGTTGGAGTGCAATGAAGGAGGAAGAAGATTAGATGGCACCAGGAAAGTAACAGGGTCCAGATCAATTAAGTCTTTTTTTGGCCATTGTAAGGCTTTTATATTGAATGTGATGCTAGCCATTGCAGGATTTTGATGTGTGGAAAGTTGATGCGCCTGTGCTGACATGATTTTAAATAGATCACTTTGGCTGCTGTACAAGAGTCAAGGGTAGAAGCAGGAGACTTGTTAAGAGATTGTTGTAGTAACACAGGCAGGTCATGGTGGTCCAGATCAAGATGCCATAGGGGTGTGAGTGAGACATGGTCTGTCTCTGAATACAATGTGATGGCAGAGACATCTAATACATTAGAAGAATTAAAAGGACTACAAGGATTTTGGCTTGAGCAATTGGAAGCGTGCTGTTGTCTTCAGGTGAAGACTACAGATGGAACAGTCTTGGTGGAGAGGAGACCAAGGGCTCAGTTTTGGACATCATTGGTGGCCTTGACTGGAAAAATGTCAGTTAAGTAGTAGGAGGGAAGGTTTGATGGTGTGAGTTTCAGGGAGAATGGAAGAAAGGGATTTGGAGAAAATGGATACAGACCATTTGTTGTTGCAAAGGAGTTCAAGAAATATGAAGCATGTTCTAGTGGGTGAGGTGTGGTCCAGAGAAAGTTCTATTCTTTGAGACAACCTTTTTTATGCTGGTAAGAATGATCTAGTAGAGGAGAGTGAAAAAGTGGTGACATAGGAGATAAAGGAAAGAATGACGGGAATGAGGTTCTTGGGTGCGCAAGAGCAAATGGAGTCAGTGGCCACGCACTGGCATGAGAGGCAGTCTGTGGAAACAAGCAGGAGGGCAGAGTGTGTGGGTGAGAGCAACTGGCAGCTGAGGAATTTCATTTTTGACCCATTTTTCTCTGGGATGTAGAAATCAGGGTCATCATTTTTGAAAGATTGGAGAAATGTTAACCCTAATCCTTAAGACATCTGCTGTAATTTGTTTTCTTGTCTGGTTCATTTTTTATTTTCAGTTACCTTTCAGGTTCTGTTCCTTAAAAATATATAGGGAGTGACGCCTGGGTGGCTCAGTTGGTTGAGCAGCTGCCTTCGGCTCAGGTCATGATCCCAGCATCCTGAGATCGAGTCCCACATCGGGCTCCTTGCCCCACGGGGAGCCTGCTTCTCCCTCTGACTCTGCCTGCCACTCTGCCTGTGCTCGCTCTCTCTCTGACAAATAAATAAATAAAATAAATAAAATCATATATATATATATATATATATGGAGAGGGGGAAAAGCAAAATGCTGGACACAAGACAGGAAGAAGTGTGTATACGTGCAAAGGAGAAAGAGCAATCAATCCAGAGACACATAAATCTCAGAGATATGAAAAAAAAAGTCAATTAAAGAATCTAGTATTACAAAAGCCTACAACTTTCAGTGAACACCTTGATCAGAAAAGAGGCACAGTTAGCTCTCATTCTCTGTAAATATCCCACATTTCTTTGTTTGTAGTACCTTCATGTTTGCCTTGTTTTCTTTCACAGGAAAGCATTCAGCACTCATGTTACCAGATAGGAGTCACAGAGGACCTAAATCTTTCATGTAGGTACTTCTCTGATGCATTTCTTGTTAAATGACAGGAAAATGAAATAACTTCCAACGGTTTTCATGTCCAACGTGGGCTATGTTAACATCAAACCCACCAAAAAGGGTATATAAGATTTCTAAGGATAAAAGTTATTTGGAGCCAGATACCACTTTTCCATTTTAAGTGGTATGTTGGGAGTCTGTAAGAGGATCTTGAGAATGTGAGGATGTTACATTTAAGGATGTCACCATTCAGGAATGGTTGACCAGGAACTGCTTCTTTTCCGACTGCACTGGCTTTAGGCAAAGAACATGAATTTGATGAATCCAGTTGAGCCTTCCTGCCCTATGACAACTACCTTACTTTTTAAAAACACATTTAATACCACACGTAGTTTCCTTTAAAAAATTGTGGTAAAATGTTACGTAAAATTTACCATCTTCCTGGTGTTTAAGTGTACAGTGCAGGGACATTACGTCCGTTCATAGTGCCGTGGAGACGCCGTCATCCGCCTGCGGACCTCTTTCCATCTTCCCAAACGGAAACTCTGTGCCCATTAAACACTGAGTCCCCGCTCCACTGCCCCCATCCCCATCCCCTGGAAACCCCCATTCTCCTTTCTGTCTCTATGAATTTGACTACTCTAAGTACCTCATATCAGTGGAATCATCAATACTTGTCTTTTTTATGGCTCGTTTTACTTGGACTCATCTCCTCAAGAAGCACCTAACATTGCATTACCCATCCTTCATGTCGGTAGGTAGAGTCTCAGCTTATGGCCTGATGTACAGTACATTACTTACGTGGGATGCTTTGATCAAAAGATTCACTCTGGAGGACTACCTCGTGTGGCGGGGTGGCAAAGAACATTTGGACTTTTTTTGCTTCCACCCTGTGAAAAAATCAATCATAGCCTCACTTTAGTTCTTTGGAACAGATTTCAAAGAAAATTCCAACTTCATTGGAGGGGGAGGTACAAGGTAAAAGAAAAAAAGTCTTCTTTTTTAGAGAGTGTTCATGTATTTAAAATAAAATTTATATTATCCAGACACTCAGCAAGGTGCTTCTTCTAAAATAGGGGTTCTGCTTGTGAACATTTCTTATATATAGCTCTCCTAACTGCCCCCACCCAACCCCAGGAATTGAATGGAACAATGCAAGTCCTGTCAGTCCTCTGGCCTTCCAGAGCATCTTAGAGATTTTATGGTGTGTATTTTAAAAATCTGTCTCAATTTCCTGGTTCAAGACTCTGAGCAATGTGTATCAAGAAGTGTCATTCAGCTCTAGGCACAAGAGACCCTTCACTAAACCCTCCAAGGCTTACTATGGAACTGCACTGGAAGCCCCAAGTTCACTACTGTCTAAATTTCAAAGAGTTGTGGAATCATTGTGGGTAAGCAGAAGCAGCATAATTAGGGAAGTTTCTTCTTTTTTTCTCTATAAGCCTGAAAAATAGGGTAAACAACCACAACAAACCCCATACAACCTAAGCTGCTCTGTTTTCTCACTTCTAAGATGTCATCAGGCCATAGGGGCCTTTTGCTGTTCAAGGATTTGCCATGTATCCTGGTATTTCCAGAGATCTGAGGGACTCACAGCTGGTGTGACAAATTGCAGCTGTTATCAACAACCACAACTGTACCCCTATCCCATGCCCTCCTGTGGGAAGAGGGCCTCCTCTACAGCCAGCTTCCCTTTTGTGACTCAGAGGAAGGTTTCTAAGGACTGTCTGAAGGAGCAGCTCCTGGGGAGGTGCAGGTCAAAAGTCGTTACCAAGGGGCATGGCCGTGGGACGGACTGACTACTGACTTCCCCCTTTGAAGTCTCTCTGGAATGAAGGTGATAGTGTTCTGAACCAGAATTAAAAAAAAAAAAAAAGTTAATCATAAAAAAGGTTGGAATTTTCCAAAGTTGTTGAAAGACTTAGATTAGGATTTTTACTTTTGTTTGTATATCCAGGAGTTGACGAGCACGAGCACCGGGCTCTGGGCTCTCCAGAATCCACTTACTCATTTGCATTCCCTCCCGTTTTCTCCCTTTCTTCCTCTCCCTCTCTTCCACTTCCTCTCTCCCTCTTCCTCTCATTCTGTCTGTCTCTCTTAAATTGGTCACATATAAAGCATTTACATCATTAAAAATTTAAAGAGAAAAAAGAATTTAAAGAGAAAAATATGTAAATGTAGAGAATAAACATTCCACTTCCTTTTCCCATCTTCCTGGTTCCTCACCTCTGTTGCTTACCAGTAATCACTCCTTGTGGTCTCTTAGCTAGTTTTGCAGAGTTGCTTTAGAAGGAAAAGTGCTCATATGTCATTATCCCTGCCCTTTTGCACTAAAGGTTGCATATTGTACAAAGGGTTCAACTTTTTTTTTTTTTTTTCTGTTAATACATCCTGGAATCATTTGCACCTCAGAACACAGAAAGCTTCCTGACTCCTTTTCACAACTAGAGAGTACTGTAGTTTGTGGATGTATACATGGGTATGGTTGTTCCTAAATGGTGGTTGTTCCAAATACTACTGCAGTCCCTGACACTAGGACTTATGTGAGTATTGGGAGGATGAGAAGGGGTGGTACATCCCAGAAGTGGAATTACTGAGTCAAAGGCCATATGCAATTGTATTTCTGATAGATATTGCCAAATTACCTTAATTCTTTCCTTTCCCATGTTTTCACCAACCAAGGGTGGCTGACAATGATAGATTAAAAATATCCTGCCTGTATACTTAGCATTTTCATTTCTTACTATGAGTAAAGTTGAGGATATTTTCATATGTTTAAGAAACTTTAGTATTTCTTTTTGTGAACTGTGTGTTTATACTTTGCCTATTTTTCTACTGCTTAGGTGTTTGGTTTCACTGATTTCTGGAAACAATTTATCTATTTGGGAGGTTAGCCCTTTGTTATGTGAACTTTATTTTCGTACAATGTATATTGTGTTTATATTTTCAGTTTGATTTCTTATTTTTGAGGTTTATTTTGTATGTGATAAAATGCATAAATCTTTAAAGTACAGTTTAACAAAACTATTTGCCTGTGTATCAATCTTCCAGATCTGTTTTTTATACCAGTACCATACTGTTTTGATTGCTACAGTGATATATATTAGCTTTATAGTAAAATGTAACATAATTGCTTTGTAATATAGTTTGAAACCTGAAAGTGTGATGCTTCCGGCTTTGTTCTTCTTCAAGGTTGCTTTGGTTCTGTAGTTGTGCTTTGTGATCCTCTGTATGTCTGTGGTATCAGTTGTAATGTCTCCTCTTTCATTTCTGATTTGAGTCCTTGCTCTTTTTTTCTTCACAAGTCTAACCAAAAGTTTATCTATTTTGTCTATTTAAAACACACACACACACACACACACACACACACAGCCGTTAATTGATCTTTTCTGTATTGTTTCGTCTTTCACTTCTGCTCTGATCTTAATTATTTCCTTCCTTCTGCTAACTTGAGGCATACTTTGATCTTCTTTTTCTAGTTCCTTAAAGTGTAGCATGAAGTTTTTTATGAGAGATGTCTTTGTATCTTAATGTTGGTATTTATTGTAATGAAAGTCCATAGAGCTGCTTTTACTGCACCCCATGTTGCCTTCCCATTTTCATTTGTCTATAGATGTATTTTTATTTCTTTTTCAGTTTCTTTTTTGATCCACTGGTTGTTCAGTTGTTTGTTGTTTAATCTCCACACATTGTGTATTTTCGTTTTCTTCTTGCAGTTGATTTCCAGTTTCACACCATTGTGGTTGGAAAAGATGCTTGAATCTTCTTAAATTTGCTAAGATTTGTTTTGTGGCTTAACATATGGCCTATCTTGGAGGTTGTTGCATGTTCACTTGAGAAGAATATACACTCTCTTGCTTTGGGATGGAATGTTCTGTGTGTATCTGTTAAGCCAATTGTCTAATGGGGCATTTAAGCACAATATTTCCTTACTGATTTTTTGTCTAAAAGATCTATTCATTGATGAAAGTAGGGTATTAAATCCGTTACTATTATTATATTGCTATTTATTTCTCCTTTTGGGTCTGTCAATATTTGCTTTATACATGTAGTGCTTCTATGTTGGGTGCATAAATATTTACAAATGTCATATCCTCATATTCGACTGACCCCTTTATCATTATGTAATGCCTTTCTTTGTCTCTTGTTTTTATTTTAAATTCTGCTTTGCCTGATATACGTATAGCTATCGTAGATTTCTTTTGGTTTCCTTTTGTGTGGAATATCATTTTCCATCCCTTCACCTTCATTCTCCATGTGTCCTTAAATCTGAAGTGAGTCTCTTGTAGGCAACATATAGGTGGCTTTTGTTTTTCAATCCATTCAGCCATCCTATGTCTTTTGATTGGATAATTTAGTCTAGTTATGTTTAAAGAAATTACTCACAACCATTGGCACACCTCAGTGATACTGCAGGCTTGGTTTCAGACTACCACAATATAGCTAATATTGCAATAAATGGAGTCAAGTGGATTTTTTGCTTTCCCTGTACATATAAAAGTTATGTTTGCACTATACTGGAGTCTCTTAAGTGTATCATTGCATTATGCCTGAAAAGAACAATGTACATACCTTAATTAAAAATAATTTAATGTTAATGTATGCCTACCATCACTTGAACTTTCAGCAAGTCAAAGTCACTGTTCACAGATCACCATAAAAAATAATGAAAAAGTATGCAATATTGTGCAAATTACCACAATGTGACAGAGACATGAAGTGAGCAAGTGCTGTTGGAAAAATGGCATCAATAGATCTGTGGACAGGGTATGCCATAAACTTTCAATTTGTTAAAAAAAAGGGGGGAGGACAGAGGGAGAAAGCAGCAGCTGTGAAGTGCCATACGGAAAAGCACAGTAAAACAAGATATGCCTGTGTATATTTATGGCCATTTTGTTCTTTGTTTCCTGTTATTTAGTAATTCCTTTGTTCCTTCATTTCTTCTCTTTCTTTATGATTTGATGATTTTCTGTAGTGGTATGCCTAGATTCCTTTCTCTTTTGTGTGTGTGTGTGTGTGTGTGTGTGTGTGTGTGTATTTACTATAGGTTTTTCTGTTCTGTGGTTACCATGAAACTTACATAAAATTATTTATATTTTAAGTCTATTTTAAGTTGGTAACAACTGAAGTTCAAATGCATTCTAAAGGTCTGCATTTTTACCCTCTTCATCACTTTTTATGTTTTTGATGTCAGCATTTACATTTTTTCTCATGTACCTACTAACAAATAATTACAACTATAGTTATTTTTACTACTTTTGTCTTTTAACCTTCATATTAGCTTTAGAAATGATTTATCCATCACCTTTACGACATCAGATTATTATGAACTTTACTATACATTAACCTTTACCTATGAGATTTATAATTTCATGCTTTTCTGTTACTGACTAGTGCCCTTTCATTTCAGTTTAAAGAAGTCCCTTTGACATTTCTTGTAAGGACAGGTCGGTGGGGAAGAACTTCTTTAGCTTTTGTTTGCCTGGAAAACTTTCAATTCCAGCTTTGCTGGATACAATATTCTTGGTTGGTAGTTGTTTTTCCTTCAGAATTTTTAATGTAGCATCCTACCCACTCTTGGCTTCCAAGGTTTGTTCTGAGAAATCTGTTCCTAGAGTTCCCTTGTGTGTGATTAGCTTCTTGTCTTTTGTTGCTTTCAAGATTCTTTGTGTTTGATTTTTGACAGTTTCATTATAATGTATCTTAGTGAAATATTTTTGGGTTGTACCTGGTTGGGAATCTTTCTGCATTGTGTAGCTGAATATGTGGACCCATATTTAGAAGTCTCTTGGGTAAATACCTAGAAATGGAATTGTTGGGTCATGGGGATAAGCATTTCTTTAAATTGAATAGAAATGGCCAGTTGCCCAGACTGATTGTTCAAGAGTTACAGTTGTTCCTCATCCTTGCCAACAGGTGGTACCGTCAGTGCTGAGTACTCAATGGGTGCCAAATAGGTGAGTGTTAATCAGTTCACTCATTTACTTTAGATTTGCCCATACTTCCAATTTTGCTTTTATTTTTTTAAATTTTATTTATTTATTTGACAGAGAGGGAGATCACAAGTAGACAGGGGTTGGGGGAAGCAGACCCCCTCCCTGCTGAGCAGAGAGCCCAATGCAGGGCTTGATTCCAGGACCCTGAAATCATGACCTGAGCAGGCAGAGGCTTAACCCACTGAGCCACCCAGGTGCCCCTGCTTCCTTCAAAATAAATTTTTTTTTCTTACACTTGATTTTTTATTTTTTAAAATTTCTTTTCAGCGTAACAGTATTCATTATTTTTGTACCACACACAGTGCTCCATGAAATATGTACCCTTCCTAATATCCACCACCTTGATCCTCCAACCTCCCACCCCCGCCCCTTCAAGACCCTCAGGTTGTTTTTCAGAGTCCATAGTCTCTCATGGTTCACCTCCCCTTCCAATTTCCCTCAACTCCCTTCTTCTCTCCATCTCCCCAATGTCCTCCATGTTATTTCTTATGCTCCACAAATAAGTGAAACTATATAATAACTGACTCTCTCTTGACTTATTTCACTCAGCATAATCTCTTCCAGTCCGATCCATGTTGCTACAAAAGTTGGGTATTCATCCTTTCTGATAGAGGCATAATACTCCATAATGTATATGGACCACATCTTCCTTATCCATTCGTCCATTGAAGGGCATCTTGGTTCTTTCCACAGTTTGGCGACCGTGGCCATTGCTGCTATAAACATTGGGGTCCAGATGGCCCTTATTTTCACTACATCTGTATCTTTGGGGTAAATACCCAGTAGTGCAATGGCAGGGTCATAGGGAAGCTCTATTTTTAATTTCTTGAGGAATCTCCATACTGTTCTCCAAAGAGGCTGCACCAACTTGCCTTCCCACCACCATTGTAAGAGGGTTCCCCTTTCTCCACATCCTCTCCAACACATGTTTTCCTGTCTTGCTAATTCTGGCCATTCTAACTGGTGTAAGGTGGTATCTCAATATGGTTTTCATTTGAATCTCCCTGATGGCTAGTGATGATGAACATTTTTTCATGTGTCTGATAGCCATTTGTATGTCTTCATTGGAGAAGTGTCTGTTCATAACTTCTGCCCATTTTTTTATATGATTATCTGTTTTTTGTGTGTTAAGTTAGAACTCCTCAAACTCAAAATAAAAATTTTTTTAAAAGTGCATTTTGTCCTCTTTATCTAGGTCACACCATCTCCATGCTTAACACAGTACTCCAAATATAGCAGGCATTCAGTATAGTTAAAGACTAATTCTTCGCCTTATAGTTCCTGAAAGCCCACCTAAAACCTAGGACGTGCCAGGCTTCATATGTCTGAAATAGAAGTCTGTTATTACTGAGAAGGAGCATGGTGTTTTCAACTCAGAAGAACACATAGTTTATGGCAGACCATTGGAACTGACCTCTCCCTGGAGATAGTTTGGGTATAGAGATTAAAAATGTTAATACACATTAATTTCTAGCATTTGGCCTGTTGTTCTTCAAGGCCATCAGATCAGGACCAGTGGGAAAAAGGCAACAACTGTGAAAACAAACAATGTAATTTGTTGTCTTCTTCCAAGGGAGTGGGAGAAAGAGAGCAATTCTAGGAGAAGCCCTGGTCCTTTTCGCCTTCAGTGCACTTCCCTGACTTCCAGTAGCCACAGCTTCATCTATAGGGGAGAACACAGACCCTGGATATCTAAACCTTTTTGCAACAATACGCAGGGGAAAGTGGCAGAAATTAGCAGATTCTCTGGCTCAACACAGAGATCTGGGTGTCTGTCCACTAACCACCAGAAGTTAAAGTTAGAATATACAAACTTGATGCACCATCTGTTAAAATAATAGCGAGGAAGGTTGTGAAAGGACAAAACTTTCTTTGAAAACATGTGAGGTGAAATGGAAATATGATTTTCCAAGATGAATCATTTAAAAAAAAATCTTTTTTTGGTAAGAAAACCATAAGGAGTTATCTCAAACTAGTTGTGCATGTGTGTGTGTGTTTATGAAGGGACAGTGTATAAGGCACTATAAGCCACTGAAAGGGTCTTGTCTTTTTCTGAGTGATAGGGGAGGTTGTGGAAAGGCAGAGAACAGGGAGTAATATGTCTGATTAACACTGCCAAAGCCTCTTCCCTCTGATTACTACAGGAAGGGCCAGAAGCAGAGATACCTGTTAAGAGGCTACTGAACTAATCAGAAGAAAGATGATAGGGGCTGGACCAGGGCAAGATCATACAGATAGTTTAAGTGATCTAATTCTCAGTTTACTTTGAGGTAGGAACAATAGGATTTTCTGACATGATGGGTGTAGCATAGCAGAAAAGAGGATGCGAGCGTGACTTCAGGATTTTTGGCCTGAGAAATTGAAAGAATGAAGTTGCCATCCACTGAAAGGAGGACATTTGGGGAAGCTAGTGTGGCAGCCTAGAGGTCTGTGCTGCTGGGGATGTGAAGTTCAAGATACCTGTTTGACATGTGCTTAATAAGCTTGGGGAAATCATGGAAAGTGTGAAAGTACCTGGGCGGGAAATGTGGGAAGAATGAGGAGAACAGGGGCCACCTGGGAGGTTCAGTATATTAAGCATCTGACTCTTGGTTTCAGCTCAGGTCCATGATCTCATGAGTCATGGGATTGAGCCCAGCATTAGGCTCCACATTCAGTGGCAGTGGGGTCTGTCTGGGGAGTCTCTCCCTCTGCTTCTCCTCCACTTGCTCTCTTTCTTTCTTTCTCTGGAATAAACAAATATTTTTAAAAAGAATGAGAACAGCTTTTCAACTAAAGTCAGGATAAAGAGAACAGCCTCACCTCTTTCTGAATATTGTAGGATGAAATCTTTGAGCTCTGCTACTTTCCATCTCCCGAACTTCCTCTAGTAATGTTCTCTTGCAGGTATTTCTAATCCTGTATTATGTGGAAAAGATACAGCATAATACATGAGCTTTACAAACTCTAAGCAACAATTTCTCCCCTCTTGAATAATTCTGGGCATCCCTTACTTAGAGGCCATATGATAGGGTGCAATGCAGCAGGCCCAGTCTTCCTGTGAAACCAGACTCTATTTTCTTAGTAGCTATGAAGCATTACCAGAAGGGATACTGGAAAGAGCCGGGTAGTGCCCATTAGTAGCCAACCACCTCAAATACAGACTTCCATACAAATCTATAGATCTGAGTGTGTCTCTAAGTCACAGAGGGCCCTGAATGTGGAGGAGTCCATCTGTATGAATTCAGCCAGACGGTTGAAGATTCATAGGACTGATATAATTCTGTATGACTTTTTCTACCATGCTCACTATTCCATAATCTTGATTCTTAAATTTTCAGCTGTGTGCTACCTCCAACCCTCACTTAGGCAGAAAGACCTAAGACTAAGTGTGCCATTTAATAGCAGAAGTAATGGTAGAGTGGTTGTGTCAGAGATTCATATATCAGGTGTGCATATTTGAAACGTGCAAAGCAACCTAGACAGATACTCTCCATTTTCTGTGGCAACTTGTTTTCACTGGGGCATCTATCTCTGTCTATATTCAAGCATTCATCATTTATCAACACATGTAGGAGAACCTTATGTTTGTCTTGTCTCTTGAACACAGCTAGATAATTATCAAATCATTCTGAACACCCAGAAAATTGATCTGGGGAGAAAAGAAGCCACATTGTAGAAGGTAGGAGATGTGGTGATGTGACCTGGGGTAGAAAAGAATCACTGGTGCCATAGAGGGGAGGAAGCCCTATCACAGAGAATGAGAGAGAGAGAGAGAGAGAGAGAGAGATGTGTGCACAGGGGATTACACAAGAAAACACTTCCCCAAAACCACTGACTGGGAAAATGAGAGGGGCTGATTATCACAAGCTTTTATAAGTGGTGGAGCTGAAAATCTGAATTTTTAGAAGTTTGTGCCGTTGCTAGAATTGAGCCTGATGGACATAGCAGTGTTACTATGGAGAAGGAGGGCAGAGACCCAGGAGTGGACATCATGCTCTGAGGATCCCCTGCATCACCCTGGGAGAAACTGTTCCCCTTTCTGGCGTGTATTTGGGAGAGGTGACATTGCCTCTGAGGGGACAAAAGAGACAGCAGGCAACGTTGAGCTGCCCTGTTCATTAACATATGAGTAAAGACACCTGCTGAGGGCAGCTAACTGGATGTTGGCTTTTTGCTATGCTCTACCATAAAACCCAAACCCCTACTTAGTAGTGGGACTGCTTTTCTGTGACAAACCTGTCCCAGCCACAGCCCAGCAAGAGCCGCCCACAGAGGATCAGTGCAGTCTGCACTGTGTCTGCACTGTGACCGCTCCCCCAAATTTGGAGTTTTGAAAACTGTTTGCATGCCTGAGATAAAACACAGGAGTACTGCTCCACCAGACAGGCAGATGGCTTGGACACAGACAAGGTGAACGTAGGGCTTTGACAGAAGCCTGGGACACAAGAAGGGAGATTGTTCACTTTTCTGTGAGGGCTTCATGAACAGCTGCAAACGTGAACTCCTCTCTCCAGGGAAGAGAGTAGACTGACGCCATTTTTTACCTTTCCCATCAACACAGACAGACTTCAGTGAGCAGAACAGTGCACATAGTGGATTCTGGAGCTACTTACACCAAGCCCTGATTGCTCTTGCAGGTGCCTTTTTTAATAGAACAAGTGTGACTGAGAGCCAGAGCAGCAGCAGAGCCCTTCCCCAGAAGGCTAGCAACCCCCTTCCACCACACAAGCACAAGGTCTACCAATCATAGAGTGCTACAAAGCTTCAACTCTAGAGGAAATAGGACCAAGCAAAGGTTTTCCCAGCACAAAAAAAACAGAGACCTAGACAAAATGTCAAGTTGGAGGAATTAATCCCAAAAGAGAGAATAAGAAGGGGCCATGACCAGAGAGCTAATCAAAATAGGTATAAGTAATATTCCTGAACCAGAATTTAAGACAACAATCATAAGGATACAAGCTGGGCTTGAGAAAAACGTAGAAGAAACCAGAGAGATGCTTATTGCACAGATAAAACACCTAAAAACTAGTCAGGCCAAAATAAAAAAATGCAATAACTAAGATGCAAAACCACCTAGATATAATGACTAAGAAGCAGAGGATAGAATAAGTGATACAGAAGATAAAATTATGGAAGCCAATGAAGCTGAAAAGAAGAGGGGAAGAAAAATATTCGATCATGAATGTAGACTTAAGGAAATCTGCGGCTTCATAGTGTGTAATAACTTTCGTATCATGGGATTCCCACAGGAAGGGAGAGAAAGGGGCAGGAGGTTTATTTACGTAAATTGCAGCTCAAAACTTCCCTAATCTGGGGAAAGAAACAGGCATCTAAATCCAGAAGAGACAAAATTCTTACCAAAATCAACAAGAGCCAGCCAACACCACGACATGACATAGTAAAATTTGCAAAACACAGAGGTAAGTAAAGAATCCTGAAAGCAGCAAGGGAAAAGAAATTACTAACCTACAAGGGAAGACAAATCAGGTTAGCAGCAGATCTCTCCATAGAAACCTGGCAGGCTGGAAGAGAATGGCATAATTTATTCAATGTGCTCAATAGGATAATATATTCAGCCAAGAATACTTTATCCAGCAAGGCTGTCATTCACAATAAAAGGAGAGAGAGTTTCCCAAACAAACAAAAACTAAGAGTTTATAACCCTAAACCAGCCCTGCAAGAAATATTAAAGGGGACTCTTTGAGTGAGAAAGACCAAAAGCAACAAAGACTGGAAAGGAACAGAGAAAACCTCCAGAAACAATAACTTTATAGGTAATAGGGGATAAATTCGTATCTATCCATAATTACTCTATATGTAAATTACTCTAAATGTAAATGCTCTAATCAAAAGACATAGGGTCATCATGTCAAAAGAAATGAAAAAAACCAAGACCCATCTATATGCAGCCTGCAAGAGAACTGTTTTATTTTATTTTTTAAAAGATTTTATTCATTTGAGAGTACAGAACAAGTAAGAGAGAGCATGAGGTAGAAGGGAGGAGCAGAGGGAGAGGCAGGCTCCCATGAGCAGGTAGCCCAACACGGGGCTTGATCCCAGGACTCTGGGATCATGACCCAAACCAAAGGCAGACATTTAACCAACTGAGCCATCCAGGTGGCCCAAGAAAATCATTTTATACCTAAAGACACCTCCAGATAGAAGTGAGGGGATGGGGGAACCATCTGTCATGTTAATGGATGTCAAAAGAAAGCCAGCGTAGCCATACTTATGAGACAAACTAGATTTTAAACCAAAGACTGTAACAAGAGATGAAGAAAGGCACAGTATCATAATAACTCATAATAAAGAGGTTCCAGGGGAATTCTACCAGGCAGCTAAAGATGAGTTAATACCATTCTTAAACTATTCCAAAAAAATAGAAATGAAAGGAAAATTTCCAAACTCATTTTACAAGACCAGCATTAACTTGATTCTAAAACCAGACGAAGACCCCACTAAAGAGGAGAATTATAGGCCAATATCCCTAGTGAACATGGATGCAATAACTCGCAGTAAGATACTAGCAAATTGAATCCAACAGTATATTAAAGGAATTATTTACCACAATCAAGTGGGATTTATTCCTGGGCTGCAGGGATGGTTCGATATTCACGAATCAGTCAATATGATACACCACATTAATAAAAAGAAGAATAAGAACCATAGGATCCTCTCAAGAGATTCAGAAAAAGCATTTGACAAAATAAAGCAGCAATTCTTGATAAAAACCCTCAATAAAGTACAAATAGATGGAACACATGTCAACATTATAAAGGCCATATATGAAAGAACCACAGCTAATATCATCCTCAATGGGGAAAAACTGAGAGCTTTTCCTCTAAAATCAGGAAAAATACAGGAATGTCCACTCTCACCATTATTATTTAACCTAGTACTGGAAGTCCTAGCCTCAGCAATCATACAATAGAAATAAATAAAAGGCATCCAGATGGCAAGGAAGAGGTCGACATTGACAACTTGCAAAGGACATGATACTCTATGTGGGCAACCTGAAAGACTCTACCAAAAAATTGCTACAACTGATACAAGAATTCAGCAAAGTCACAGAAATCTGCATTTCTATACATCAATAATAAAACAGCAGAAAGAGAAATCAAGGCATAGATCCCATTTACAATTGTACCAAAACCCACAAGATACCCAGGAGTAAAGCTAACCAAAGAGGTAAAAAGATCTGTACTCAGAAAACCATAGAACACTGATGAAAGAAATTGAAAATGACACAAAGAAATGGAAAAAACATTCCATGATCATGGATTGGAAAACAAATATTGTTAAAATGTCTATACTATAAACAATTTGCAAATTTAATGCAATCCTTATCAAAATACCACCATTTTTCACAGAGCTAGAACAAACAAACAATGCCAGAATTTGTGTAGAATTAGGAAAGGCTCCACATAACCAAAGTTAATGTTGAATTGTTTATCTGAGATGGCATTTTTAATGAAGTCCCATATACCCACAGCACGACCAAATTCATTTGTTAAGCTTGCTGTAAAATGCTGTCACTAAAGCCACTGGGCTTTTAGGGGCAGTTCTTTTGGCTCTGTTTTGTTTTTTACCTCCATATATCTGTTTCCTTTACTAATCTATTTACATTTCAAATGTTTATAAGATATTATATGATTCAGAATGATTTAAAAATCTTGGTGTAATCTCAGGAAGACACTTAAGTGAAAATTAAGCAAAAATTGTGAAATGATTCAGTGAAATAAGTCAAGCAGAGAAAGACAATCATCAAATGGTTTCACTCATATGTGAAATATGAATGAATATGAAATACGTAATATAAGGAATAGAGCAGAGGATCATAGAAGAAGGGAGGGAAAACTGAATGGGAAGTCATCAGAGAGAAAAGCCATGAGACTCTTAACTATAAGAAACTTAACTATAAGAAACAAGCTGAGGGTTGCTGGAGAGGTGGTGGGTGAGAGGGATGGGGTAACAGAGTGATGGGCATTAAGGAGGGCACATGATATAATGAGCCCTGGGTGTTACAGGCAACTAATGAATCATTGAACACTACATCAAAAAGTAAAGGTGTATTAGATGTTGGCTAATCAATCTTTATTAAAAACTGAAATAATTCAAACATACATGTTACTTGGATTTTAAAAGACTGTACATACTACTAAAATACTTTTTTTGAGCTACATAGCACTTACACAAAAGGATAAACTTCAAAGATTTCCCAGTCCCCTTTGACTTACATATTTTCACACCTGTATTTACCATATTACAAAACAAAACAAAGAAAAATGGTATGCTAAATTATCTTTACTCACAGAAGAAAAAGAGGTTTCAAGTAATTAAAAAGACAACAACAGAGGCACCTTGGTGGCTCAGTGGGTTAAGCCTCTGCCTTTGGCTTAGGATATGATCTCAGGGTCCTGGGATCGAACTCCATATTAGGCTCTCTGCTCAGCGGGGAGCCTGCTTCCCCCTCTCTCTCCACCTGCCTCTCTGCCTACTTGTGATCTCTCTCTCTGCCAAATAAATAAATAAAATCTTAAAAAATAAATAAACAAAAAGACAACAACAAATTCAAGATTATCATTACTTGCCTTGAAAATGCAGTTGGGAACTTGCAGACAACCTTGGCTATACTCAACGGTAGAGAAGATGCTAGCAAACTGATAGGATGATTCTAACATAAGCCCCTCAGTTCCCAGTGTACCTTTATCCGTTCCTGGAAATCTGGAATCTACACCTAGATGAAGATATCACTGGGGAATCAATTCACAGAAGCCACAGGTTTTACTTTTACTTATTTAGTTTTTTGTAATCTTCAGTTAGCCACCCCATTTAGTACATCATTAGTTTTTAATGTTGTGTTCAATGATTCATTAGTTGCCTATAATACCCAGTGCTCACACATGACCTCCTTAATACCCATCACCCAGCTATCCCAACGCCATCGCCCTCCTCCCCCTCTGAAATCCTCAGTTTATTTTCCCAGAGTGTAGAGTCTCTCATGGTTTGTCTCCCTCTCTCCTTTCCCACCCTCCAGTTTTCCCTCCCTTCCTCTGTGGTCTTCCATGCTATTCCTTATGTTCCACATATGAGTGAGACCATAGGTTTTAAAAGATCCAAGTTAACACCTATAGTCAATACCATGGATCAAAATTAATATTATCCCTTCTAGAATATTTCTTTCTCTGCATCTTAGTTTGAAATTTATAATGTTTCAGAGCTTTATGTTGTAGATTATGTACAATGATCTTATGTAAGTTATTTCTGATTTTGAAAGCTTGTAATTTCATGGATTCTTTGTACTACCTCAGGGATTTCAGGGATTTCTAGCACCTCAGTTTAAAGGTGTTTGTTTTTTTTTTTTTTTTTCCCTGTGTGATTCGGTTAAAAAAAAAAAAGTGGGAGGATTCTGTAATCTAATACATATTCTGGGAGAACTATATTTTATAGATTCTTATTCCAAATATTTTTAAAAAGAAGAATATCTGTCTAATTTGAATATCTCCCTCCTAGTTCTTATTTTATTATTGGCTTTTAATTTGTGATCCTCTGGTATCAGGTTTTAGTTCCTCTAAAGTGCAAAGAAGCTCTATAAATCCCACTTTTAAAGAGCAAATGGATGACCTTTCCGGAAAAAAAAATCACGAATTAGGTAATATCACTATAAATTTTTACCTCTCATGAGTTTTGATGCTCTTTTGTTGTTTGTTTGTTTGTTTGTTTCTAAATTGAGTGCTGGTAAATCAGTGGCAAAAGCAGAGAGCATTCACTTTCTCTAAATGTTCCATGACTTTTAATATTCATAAAATGGCCAATTTTTAAATTTAATTTGCTGTGAAAACCATATAATTGGAAAAGAACAATTAACTATAACAGCTTATCTTTTGGTTACTACTTCATTTTTCAACTTACGATTTCCATATTAAATTTAGAGTCAGGCACACAATGGGGACTATGAAAAAACCAAGCCAGAAGTATGGACAAACCAGGACCATCTTGACCTGCAAATAAACAGAAATGAAGAGTACTTAAATAGGAATCTTTTAGTTCGTCAGGATTGGGTACCAAGTGCAACTCCCAGTTTCTCTTCTCCACAAAAACCTGGAGATGCAGGTTTGGATACAGTCATGGAGTCTAGAACTATTAAATCAATGTACACACATAACACCAAATAGCTAGCTTAATTTAATAACATATTTTATAAACAACCAACTAAATAAATATTTTGATCAAGTAAGTTGTATTTCAGGAATGCAAGAGTGGTTCAACCTTATATTACCTAGCAATACACCTTTCACTTCCAGACATTGTGTGTAAGGTAATTATGCCATTATAGTCCCCTGGGAAAACTCACTCTTCTCTCTGCCAGACAGATTAACTGGGAACAGATCACTTTAATTCAGTAAGGACTGTACTGACTTGAGACTGGGTAAGGCTCTGCATTGTATATATATTTATAATTTTCTGTATATTCTAATAGTTCAACATCTTAAAAAACCTTTCTATCTGAAGACTGCCCCTCCCAGGGCTAGTCTATTCTTAGAGATAGTAAGATCTCAATTGGGAGGATGCCTTTGTTCTGCAAATTCAAGGGCTAAATCCACAGTCTTCTCTCCTCTATCTGGCCCATACACCCCAGGAGGCAATATTCCTCTGCTGTAATTACCCCAGAACCAAGAACCAGGCAACTAGAAACCACCTATAGGCCAAAACCTGCAAAAATCACTCAAACAAGCCATTTCTGGGCTGTTTACCCACTCTGCCTTGCTTTCCCCTTGAAAAACCCAATAAAGGCAAGGCCTACCAGCTCCCGAGCTCCTGTGGTCTGTCTCCTGAAAACCCTGGTATCTTTCCCTTTTGGCCCTATGTGGCATTCTGTGATTTATCTTTAGGAACTGTGAGAATGATAAATTTTGTTAAAATGGCAATAGTAAGCCCTTACCTATCAGTAACTACTTTAAATGTAAATGGATTAAATTGTCCAATCAAAAGACACAGAGTGACTGAATGGATAGAAGAAAATAAGATCCAGGTATACCTGGGTGGCTCAGTCACTTAAGCATCTGCCTTTCACTCAGGTCATGATCTGGGGTTCTGGGATCCAGCCCTGCATTGGGTTCCATGCTCAGTGGGGAGTCTGTTTCTCTCTCTCCCTCTGCCCCTCCCCCTACTTGTGCATGCTTTCTCTCTAAGAAAATCTAAAAACAAAAATAAGATCTAACAGTATGCTGCTAAGAGACTCACTTCAGCTTTAAGGACACATAGGCACAAAGTAAAGGTATTGAAAAAGATATTACAAATAAATGGTAACCAAAAGGGAGCAGGAGTGGCTGTACTTGTATTAGATAAAGTGATATTCAGGCCAAATTGGTCACAAGAGACAGAGAAGATCACTGTATAGTATGGGGGTCAATTAATTAAGAGGATATAAGAATTGTAAATTATTTGCACCCAGCAGTGTTGCACCTAAGTATTTAAACCAGATACTAACAAAACTAAAGGAGGAAAGTTAGAACAATGTAATAGTAGAAATTCAATACTCCACTTTCAACAATGATTAGATCATTTAGACAGAAAAATCAATAAGGAAACAGCTTACATTAATACCACAATAGGCAAAATGGACCTTGTAAACACATACAGATCATTCGATCCAACAGCACAAGAATACACATTCCTCTCCAGTGCACATGGAACATTCTATGGGATAGATCACACCTTGGGCCACAAAACAAAAAGACAACCTACTGAATGGGAGGTATTTGTAAATCATATATTCAATCAGAAGTTAATGTCCAAAATATATAAAGAACTTATAGAAGTCAATGCCAAAAACAGAGAGAGAGAAAGAGAGCGAGAAAGAGAAAAGAAATAAATATTTCAACTAAAATGGGTTGAAGACACAAATGGGCACTTTTCTAAGGAAGATTTGCAGATAGACAATAGACAAATGAAAGGATGCTCAACATCCATAATCATCAGAGAAATGTAAGTCAAAACCACATCTTATACCTGTCAGAATGGCTAGAATTAAAATAAAAAATAACAACTGTTGGTGAGAATGTAGAGAAAAAGGAATCCTCATGCTGTCAGGAATGTAAATTTGTGCAGCCACTGTGGAAAACATTATGGAGGTCCCTCAAAAATTAAATACTATATGGTCCAGTAATTCTGCTACTAGGTATTTACCCAAAGAAAAGGAAAACACTAATTCAAAAGATACATACATCCCTATAGTTATTGCAATATTATTTACAATACCCAAGATATGGATGCAATTTAAGTGTTCATCAATAGATGAATGGATAAAGAAGTGGTGTGCGTGTACACACACACACGTGTATGTATGTGTATACATACACATATATACATATACACAATGGACTATTATTTGGCCATAAAAAGAATGATATCTTGGGACACCTGGGTGGCTCAGTTGGTTGGCCGACTGCCTTCGGCTCAGGTCCTGATCCTGGAATTCCAGGATTGAGTCCCGCTTGGGGCTCCCAGCTCCACAGGGAGTCTGCTTCTCCCTCTGACCTTCTCCTTGCTCATGCTCTCTCTCACTGCCTCTCTCTCAAATAAATAAATAAAATCTTTTAAAAAAACGAGAGAATGATATCTTACCATTTATGACATCACAGGTGGACCTAGAAGGTATTATACTAAGTGCAACACATCAGACAGAAAAAGACAAATGCCATATGATTTGACTTACCTATGGAATCTATAAACAAAACAAATGAATAAATCTAAATACAGAGAACTGGTGGTTGCCAGACAGCTGGGGATGAGAGGATTGGTGAAAAGGGTAAAAAGGAGTGGAAGGGATAGGCTTCCAATTGTGGAATGAGTAAGTCATGGTATTTTAATACCTTTAATACCTTTAGGTATAGCACAGTGAATATAGCCAAGGCTATCGTAAGAGCATTGTATGCTGATAGATGGTAGTTACACTTGGAAGTGAGCACAAGATAACATATGTAGAGTTGTTGCATCACTATGTTATACACTTGAAATTCATAAAATGCTGTAGGTTAATTATATTTTAATTAAAAAACAAAACTCAACAAAAATAGTTCAGAAACAAAAAAGGAAATTGGGAAGTATCTTTAGACAAACAAAAATGAAAACACAACATGCCAAAACCAGGGTATGGCAAAAGCAATTTTAAGAACAAAGTTTATAGCAATAAATGTTTATATCAAGGAAGAAAGGATCTCAAACAATCTAACTTAAAAACTTAAAGAACTAGAAGAACAAGAACTAAACCCACAGCCAAAAGGAAGGAAATAATAAAGATTAGAGCAGGAATAAGTAACAGGATTCTAGGATGATGGCAGAATAAGAAGCCATAGGGATCTGTCTCTGCCCTAAACAACAACACTGCACTCATAGAATGTGTCTGGTTTTGAACTCTGAAATCTATCGAAGGCTTGCATATTACAGGGGGTGACTTGAATGGTAAATTGTATTTAGCTTTGGTCAATTTCAGCTCTTAGTGCAGGAGCACTACCCATCATGTATTCCCAGTCAAGTGGCACATATTTCTGGAGCATCTTGCTTACAGGATAGGGGAAACTGACTAGGGGAAAGAAACCTGTTATCCAAATATTGGAAGTCTTTGCTCTGATCACTGCTGCTTCTGATCACAGAGGTGCAACGTGGGGGACCGCAAGTGTTGTTGCACATCCCTGCATTGTTCCAAGCCCCTCCCCTCTGACTGAAGTGACTTCAGAAGGCCTTTGACACAGAAACTCTTTGTCCACTCCATTTTTTCCCACTTTTTCCCCTTTTTAGGAGCCAGACAAATTCAAAACTAGGACATTCAAAACCATCTCTATATACAAGTAAAATTAGAAAGTGACCACTTGTGCCCAGGGAGAAGTCAGGAAGGACCTAAGAGAACATTAAGTATATACCTCAAATTAATCCTCAGCACAGAGGCAGCCTTACAATAAACAAACAAACAAAAATAACAAAACAAGCAAACCCTGGGGAAAAGGGAAAATGCTATTTCCAGAGTTACCACATTATTAGATTTTAATTTCCAGTGTTTGACTAAAAATTCATAAAACACAAAAGAAATAGGGAAGTATGTCCCATTCAAAGGAAAATCTTTAAAAATCTTTAAAAATACGTAGTCAGTTTTAGTTTATTTTTATGTATGGTGTAAGAAGTCCAGTTTCATTCTTTTTTATGTAGCCATCCAATTTTCCCAACAACATTTGTTGAAGAGGATGTCTTTTTTCCATTGCATATTCTTGCCTCCTTTGTTGAAGATTAACTGACCATATAATCATGAGTTTATTTCTGGGTTCTCTATTCTGTTCCATTGATTGCTGTGTCTGTTTTTGTGCCAGTACCATACTGCTTTGATTACTATAGATTTATAGTATCTTGAGATCTGCAATTGTGGTATTTCTGTGTTTGTTCTTCTTTTTCTTTTTCTTTAGAGAGAGAAAAAGAGAGAGCTGGGTGGGGGCGGGGGGAGGGGAGAGAGAGGGAGAGAATCTTAAGCAGGTTCCACAATCAAGATTGGAGCCTGACATTAGGCTTGATTTCACAACCACGAGGTCGTGACCTGAGCTGAAACCAAGAGTCAGATGCTTAATCAACTGAGCCATGCAGGTGCCCCTGTTCTTTTTTCAGTATTGCTTTGGCTATTCAGAGTCTTTTGTGGTTCCATACAAATTTTAAGATTACTTGTTCTAGTTCTGTGAAAAATCCTGTTGGTATTTTGACAGGAATTGCATTAAATGTGTTTATTGCTTTGGGTAATACAAACATTTTAACAATATTTGTTTTCTCAATCCATGAGCATGGAATATCTTCCCATTTGTTTATCATCTTCCATTTCTTTCATCAGTGTTTTATAGATTTCAGAGTGATGAAACTCTCACCTCTTTGGTTAAGTTTATTCCTAGGTATTTTTTTTTAATTTTGGGTGCAATTGTCAATGGATTGTTTTCTTTTTCTTTTTTTTTTAATATAATATAATTTTTTATTTTTTATAAACATATATTTTTATCCCCAGGGGTACAGGTCTGTGAATCACCAGGTTTACACACTTCACAGCACTCACCAAAACACAAATAAATGAAAGAAGATGGGATTGGGAGGGAGACAAACCATAAGTGACTCTTAATCTCACAAAACAAACTGAGGGTTGCTGGGGGGAGGGGGTTTGGGAGAATGGATTGTTTTCTTAATTTCTCATTCTGTTAATTCATTATTAGCGTATAGAAATGTAACCAATTTCTGTATATTGATTTTGTATCCTGTGACCTTACTATATTCATTTATAAGTTCCAGTAAGTTTTTTTGGTGGAATCCTCAGGATTTTCTATATATAGTATCATGTCATTTGCAAATAGTGACAGTTTTACTTCTTCCTTACCAATTTGCATGCTTTTTATTTCTTTTTCTCGTCTGATTGCTGTAGCTAGGACTTCCAGTATTATGTTTAATAGAAGTGGTGACAGTGGACATACTTGGCCTGTTCCTGATCTTAGGGGAAAAGCTCTGTTTTTCACTGACATTCTCAATTATAATACAAATTTTATGACAATTTAAATATTCTCTTAAATGGGAACAAGATGAGCTTATCACCATTCCCTTACTATAGTACTTATTCCACCACCTTTATGAATTAGGGCTCATTTTAATATTTTATTATTTTTTTTCTTTTTTTTTTTTAATTTTTTATTTTTGATAAACATATATTTTTATCCCCAGGGGTACAGGTCTGTGAATCAACAGGTTTACACACTTCACAGCACTCACCAAATCACATACCCTCCCCAATGTCTATAATCCCACCCCCTTCTCCCAAACCCCCTCCCCCCGGCAACCCTCAGTTTGTTTTGTGAGATTAAGAGTCACTTATGGTTTGTCTCCCTGAAATCTTGCCATTTGCAACAACGTGGATGGAATATTTTATTATTTAAAGACACTTTATCAGGACATAATTGGCTTACAATAAACGGAACGTATTCAAAGTGAACAGTTTGCTATGTTTGACATCCACTATGCTCATAAGATCATTATCACAATCAAGACTCTAACTAGCACACCAGGATTCTCCTTATCCTGCAATGTAAGCGTCCCCTCCTGCCCTTCCCGGCCATGTGCCACCCACTACCCTCTCTCCAGTTAACCACTGATCTGCTTTCTGCCACTATAAATTTGTTGGAAATTTTTACAAACAGATCCATATGCTTTGTAAACTTTTTGGCCTGATTGATTTCTCTTAACGTAATTATTTTGAGAGCTATCCATGTTGTCATATGTGTGAGTAATATGTTATTTCCTTTTTATCACTGAATAATATTCATAATAATATGGTGATTTGTCTTTTCATTCACCTGTCATTTCACTTTTGGGGATTGTTTCTAGTTTTGGCCATTGCAAACCAAATTCCTATGAATATTCATATTCAAGTCTTTGTGTGGACATACGCTTTCACAGGGAGTAGAATGACGGGGTCTTATGGTGTATGTACATGACACTTTTATGAAACTGTCAAACAGCTTTCCAATTTCACATTCTTATGAGCAGCATATGAGAACTGCAGTAGCTCCACAGCCTCATCCACTCTTGGTGCTGACATTTTTATAATTTTATCCATGCTAATAGTTGTGTGTTGCTGTCTCATTTTGGTTTTAATTTGTATTTACCTCACAACGAATGCTGTTGAGCATCTTTTCATTTGCTTTGTTAGTCATGTATATTCTTTGGTAAAGTATCTATTTGAGTATTTTGCCCATTGTATAATTTGGTCATTTTATCTTTTTTATTTGCCTTCTTCTTCTCAGTTTGGGTTTCATTTGTCCTTTTTCTAGTTTCTTAATGTGGAAGCTAGAGCTGTTTATTTGAAAACATTCTTTTTCACAGATATAGTGCTAAAAATTTCCCTCTAAGTACTACATCAGTTGCATTTTACAAATTTTAACATGTCATGTTTTCATTTTCATTTAGTTCATAATGTCCAACTTCCCTTTGACATATAAAGTATGTCAATTGCTCTTAACTCCTGGACTGACTTTAAAATTTTTTAAAAGATTTTATTAATTTCTTTGATGGAGAGAGAGGGCACAAGCAGGGGGAACAGTAGGCAGAGGGAGTGGGAGAGGGGAAAGCAGACTCCCAGCTGAGCAGGGAGTCTGATGGGGGGCTCAATCCCAGGACCCTGGGAATGTGACTTGAACCAAAGGCAGGTCCTTAACTGACTGAGCCACCCAGGTGCCCCTGGATTGACTTTGAAACAGAGTGTGTATAGGTTGAGACTTTAAGACTCAGCAGAAAACATAGAACAAGCTGAAAAATCAAGCCAGACTTGGTGCCCACCCAATATTGGGGAGACAGAGGTTGTAGTTTAAGACTTGCCAAATGGGAATGCCCTTGGTGAACACCCAGGGTTGTCGTCTTCTTTTTTTTTTTTTTAAGATTTTATCTATTTATTTGACAGAGAGAGATCACAGTAGACAGAGAGGCAGGCAGAGAGAGAAAGAGGGAAGCAGGCTCCCTGCTGAGCAGAGAGCCCGATGCAGGACTCGATCCTGGGACCCTGAGATCATGACCTGAGCCGAAGGCAGCAGCTTAACCCACTGAGCCACCCAGGTGCCCCCACCCAGGGTCTTCTTGAGATCCCAGAGAAGCTGTGCCCTAGGAGTAAATGCCTCAAATCAGAAGAGAGTACTATGCTCTGGGAATAAGGCCATGATAGTTAATGGCAAAATAAACTACACTTGGCGCTATCAAAGTACTATGCCTATGCCTCTCATTTCTCTATGACTACGTCTTTCTTGAGGGTTTTGTCTCTAGTACAGGCTTTTCAGCATCCTGAAACTCTGAATTCTACCTCCTCCTCCCAATCAGATCACTGCATAAACTTTGGGCTCCTCTTCTTGTACTGCAAACTGAGAAATATTCATAGGAACATGCTAGGATAAGGAAGAAAAAGGCTTCCCTTCTTTCAAGAATCATATCCTTAAGTATTACTCTGTTGGTTTCTAGCCAATGTCTTCAAATAATTCTTATATCTTGTTCAGTTTTTAGAGTTGTTTTTGTCAGACTTTTCCAAAACTGGCCACTTAGTCATGGCTGAAACAGGAAGTCTCTTAAAATCCTTATTTCCTAAGAATTGGGCTGATTCAAGCCAGGGGTACAAAGGTCATCTCTTGTTTCCACAGAGAAAGACAGTGAGTATGACAGACAGGTAGACAGACAGGGATTGAACTGGGCAATTTTGGACCTGTGTTTCTCTATTTGGTAAGTGACTGACTTTGGACCAAGGCTATTTCTAGTTCTACAATCATGTAATTCTGTGATCCATTTTGTAAGTTCCATAGGCTTAATCCCACATTATAAGTATAGGCAAAGTAGAATTTAGAAATATGTAAATAATTATAAAAATCTAAAAAGTATATCACCTCTGAGGTTTAACATAAGCAAAATAACAGTTTCACGAGACTTTAAAATATTTAGAAGCTGGAGCTCCTGGAGCTCCGAGGAATGTCTATTCTGCTTAAACATTTCAAATAATGTTTTCTTAGTTGCCATGCATCCTTTCCAAGTAACAAATAGCACATAGTACATTACATGAAAAAACACAATTACAATATTAGCAATTTTAGATGATTCTGAAGTGATCATAGCTTTCATCAGTTATGCACAAAAGATAGAAATTTTGGAAACCATAGTTAACTTATATAGTTTGAAGTAATGAGATTTTAGTTAAAATAATATTTAAAACATCAACCAGAATTTAGTTGGATCACCAACTATTTCTAATTGCTTTGATTTTATATTTTCTTTCCAAATTACTTTGAGAGTAGATAACATAAGCTTTTATTATTAACAAACATAGGTTTTCAAGAGGGTTGTAAAGTATACTCACCACTGACAATTAATAAAACTAACCTGTCCTGCCATTTCAGGAGCAATAGGAATGGTGGGCCATACGAAAGAGTAAATTGCAAAGAACACCAGCCATATAATTATGCTTCCCCAAATGGCGATATGACTAAACTGCAGAAAGAAAAATATTACAGAAACACTTCAACCTTTTCCATTTAAAAGAAAAAAAAAAAGACTCTATCAACTGACAAAATCATTTGTCTAGGTCATATGTACTCATATGAAGAAAAATCTTTTGATTTCTTAATGTTTGAGACTTCCTTTCTAAGAGCCTTCTCAGAATATTTTGCTGTGGATTCAAGGAGCCGTTGTTTAAAGCATCTAAACCAACTATCTTGTCACCTAAGCCAAGTGATATTCAGTGTCTTCAGGGAAACTGTCAACTCTTAATCAGAATTGGTTCATACAATTGATAGATTATTCAATGAGACTTCTGCTTCTGTCTACTTATTAAAACAAAGATCTCTTCAGAAAAAAAAAGTTTGAACAGAAAAAGTTTGACCCTATCATATCTATTCTGCATGAATAATTCTGGATCAATGGCAGAAGTTGTGACTCTTAGATTGACTGAAACTGGAAGGTCTTCTGTGCATATCAAAGATGTCTGTCATTCAGATTGAGGATGTTGGTTGAGGGATCACAGTCTGTGCCTGGAGCTGGAACTGTGACACATTCTTAATAGTTAATGCTAAGGAAGTCGGTCCTTCTGTTGATCTGATCAGTTGCCATGTATGATTTGTGTTAGCAGAAGAATCATAAGGAAAATGAATAGGAGACCTGCATTCTAAACCTGGCTAAGCAGGGCATCTCAGAGTTACCCTCTGTGTATAAATCAATGAATCAAGAGATGATTTATAAAGGACTCAAGTGCTCTCATTCTATTAGGTACTGCTCGCTACTTAATCCTACCTGAACAACAAAAATATGGAGGGAAAAGACCCCATCTGCTACTTGTCAGAGTATTTATTGTTTCTTCTTTGAGTCATTTTCAGAGGTAGTTTTTACGCTCTTTAGAAATAATCTCTTACTCAGAGGATTTCTCTGATTAAATAAAACTGGACTCCTATGGACTCTCTCTTATGACCATGCAGGAGATGATGGAAAAGAGAATCAGATCAAGACTGTGAACTTTAAACTTTTCAAACACTTCAGTGTATTTTCATGCAACCATTCCTTTATTGTTGGCATTAACACATGAGTTGCAATGCAAGGCATTTTTTGTGGCTTAAAGAGTATTTTCAGGTAGGTTTGCATCGGGACCATCCCCTTGGGGGCAAGAACAAGCCACCATTGCTGCTCTGAGATATATTTTGTTATCTCCCTCTGCCCTGACTCATTCTCTGTACCTAAACAGTGGCTGCCAGCATTCTCTTCCCCAGTGAAGAAGCATGGCCCGTACTAGACTCTCCCCATGGGGCAAAGTATCTTATGACTGAAAGTGAGAACCAGTCTATTTTCTTCCTGCCCCAGTCCCCAGGTTCCTTCCTATCTAACATGTGAGCTGGAGGGCAGGAGCCTCATAGCTCGTAGGCCAGAAAAGTTTTGTTAAATCTGCTTTGGCCTTGAAATACTACCTTATTCATAAATGATATTCACCATATGTAGATAGTATAGATGGTTATGGATCAAAGGAGCACTCTTACTGAAGAGAATTTAACAATAATTAAAAAGGAGGAATAGGAAATCATCATTTATTTATGTAACCTAAGGTAGTATAATACATACAATTGGTGTGCCTTATGTAATGCTAATAAAATATTTTTGTTCAGAACACTTCAGTCCCAACATTGTGTTGATGTTCCATTGGGGACAGGAGCAGTGAGAACTCTATGTTGATTGCATTGGAGAAGAAATACATGATATACTACATAATCAAAGCTCTCCAGAGGTGACAGGCTAATAAAAATTTATTTTCTCTCATAAACTTTTGAATACAACTTGGAAAGCAATTTATTTATGGGTATATATGTGTACATGTACATATAGATTCACTTAAGTTATTGCCCAGTTCATAAAAACATTCTACTTATCAGAAGTTCTACTTTTAAGAATATCTTAGGGAAATTATTACTCATGACTGTTAAGGATACGTACATCTGTGTTCATAACAGTACTGATTATATATTATTTATAGTAACAGAAGCTAGAACAATTATTCTAAAAATAATGTAAATAAGCATCCAGGTGATAAAATATTATATAGTCATTAAATAAGATAAAAATATTAAAGATATAGAAAAATATTGAAGATCTAGTATTAAGTGAAAAAAGCAGATTACAAAATATTAGCTAACTTAGAATTCTATTTTTATGAAAACAAAACCAAACCAAGCACACATAAAACAAAGACTGAAAGAATAGAACAAAAATCAAAACGTCCATGTCACTGATACTGAAAGGTATGGGCAATTTGAATTTCTTTCTTTTTCTGTATTTGCTAAATTTTCTGTTATAATTCTGTTCCTTGATAATAATAATGAATTAAGGATCTCATGTAATGCTAATGTAAGAATCTCTAATGTCATGATAAATTGAATCTATTTCTAAGATGTAAGGCAGGGAAATGAATATTTTAAGACATTAGATTGCTAATATGCCGCCATCCAGTTTAAATCATCACTTGAATATGCAAAACAGAGGGTAGGTAAAATAGGAAGATGAGAAATGCTTATCACTTTTCCAAACCTTAGAAGTAAATCAACATGCAAACAACTATACTGGATTGAGGAAGTACCCTGAAGAATACTCACTTTATTCCAAGATTGTGTCTCCAAACCAGCTTTCAGACAGACAGTAACAACTACGTACTGTGCAAGGAGATGAGAAGGGGAAACAGATTGGAAAAATGTGTTAAATTTTCCATTAGAATTCAGGTCACCTCCCTCTTTCCTGATTGCCTCCACCCAATCCCTGTTCTCCATGTCCAGTGAATTCTGGTTTCATAGGTTTTGCTAGGTTTTAATTGAGGAGAGAATGTAGTACTGTTCAATTAATGTTTCATTTGTAGAAGCCCTTTAACATATGACAAAAATCATGCTTATATCATATATATATATTTACGTTCTTTATAAATAGCATGGAAGATTTCTTTCTGATTAGAAACCCAAGTGATAAAAGGCACAGCTGAACAGGGTAGATTGAAATCATTATAAAGAGCATTTTGGCTATTCTTGGCCTTTTGCATTTCATATATACATATTTTAGAAATAGCCCATCAGGCATCTGGGGCTTTTGATTGGAACTATAATGAATCTATAAATCAACTTGAAGAGAGCTGATTTCCTCATAGTCTTGAGTATTCCAATTAATGAGCATGATATATTTCTCCATTTAGATGTTCTTAATGTCTCCAATAAAGTCTTATAATTTTCTTCAGAGGTCTTGGACATCATTTGTTAAATTTGTTCGTGTTTTTCCTTTGTTGCATACTATGGTAAAATACTATATAATTTTTCTTAATTTTCTAAATATTTACTGCTGGTATATTGAAATATAATTGGTTTTTAAAACATTGGCCAATAGCCAGCAAACTGCCAACCTCTTTTATTGGTTGTAATATTTTATTTGTAGAATTTTTTGCTTTTTCTGTGTATACACGTAATCATCTCTGATTGAAAACCAATTTTTCCCCTTTTCAAGGCTTGTGCTCCTTTTTTCATCTTCTTACTGTGCTGATTAGTAACTCCTCCACAGTGTTGGAAAGAGGTGGTAATACTGAGCAACTGTCTTATTTTTCATCTTATTCTTAGTCTCAAAAAAAAAAAAAGTTCTTGGTGTTTCATTAAGTCTGCTTTGTCACAGTGTGGGTTCCTGTGCAACAACTAATGTGTGATATACACTGAGTGTTTAAGGTCCTGCTTTTGAAGCAGACTTTATGTTCATTCCCTAGCTCTAGAGTCAGCATTCTAGCTAGCCTCCATCACCTCATCTAAACTATTCCAAAACCTTAAAGTTGCCAAGGCCCTGGCCTCTACCTACTGCTCCAAGTTCATCTTTGCCATTATCCTGAACCTCCCTTTCCCAACACGTGGTTCACACTGTGCTCTAGTTCCATTGGCCTTCTTTAATTCCCTGAAAACATTAGGGTGGCCTCTATCTCCCTGCAGGTTTACTGTATCCCTCCAGGCACTATCTTTGGGCCTAGTTCCTCCACCCACTGGCATGGAAACAGTGTATCAGCAAAGCTGAGTTAATGATCTCACTGTGCTGACCCTGCCAACTCTACCATTTCTCCTTTGGCATCTCATTTTGAGGTATTTAGCATTGGTGTAGTCCCCTTTCCTTCTTTAATTGCTGTGCTAAATTTATTTCGCTATAATTTGTTAGTGGTGGCTTTATTATCTATATCCCCCCCCTCCTTTGGAGAGAGAGATTCCATGAGATCAAGTTACTCTGGCATCTTAACAAGGACTGTATATCCATTTGTATATATGCATACATATCTGTATGTGAGGAGGTCTGAAAAGAAGGAAAGTTGCTGTATGCATATGTCCAAATAAATAAGAAACTTCTATCTAATCACACTTGATGTTTAGGCCTATATAATATCGAGTTAAAGCTATACCCAGTAACAGGAAATAATAAAGACAACCAGCTCAAGTGAAAAGAGGCAATATGCCAATACATTGCTTCTTACGTAGAAACAACATGGGGAAAAATGGTTTTTAGTTTTCTTGTTCCAAAATATGTTGTTAAATGAAAAGGAATAACATGCAGAGGAATATGTTTCTACTTCCATGCCAAAGAGATAACCTAAATTAAATATGCATCTATAATTTTTAGAATTATGAGTAAGAAACTAGTGGCAGACACAAAACTCAGAAGCCATAAAGTAAAATATCAATAAATGTAACCACATAAAACTAATAGGAAGAATATATGCATGACAAAAATGTCACGAAAAGTGAAAGTGTAAAACCGGGAATATATTTTTGTAACAAATATGAGAAAAAAATTAATCTCCTTAACATATAAATATCTATGAATAATTAGTAATAAAAAGACCAGCAAACTAATAAGACTGCTAAAGTAATTCAACAAGCCTTCACAAAAGAAGAAATGAAAGTGTTTTCTCACTTCATGCAAATATGTTTTTCTTCAAGGCAAAAACTATGATAGAATACAATTTTACCATTCGATCAGAAAGTGTGATAAGACTACCTACCACCCATAGGGGCTTGGGAAAACTGATATTCTCATAACTAGATGTTATAAGAATAACCTCTTTGGGAGATAATGATTTAGTAATGATTTTCAAAATTTACAATACCCTCTGATCCAGCAATTACACCCCTGGAAATTTATCCTACAGATACACTTACTCGTGGGCATAAAAGAATAACCTTTGCAGGATTGTTGGTAATGGCAAAGGACTCCGATTTTAATGCCCACTACTAGGAGACTGGCTAAATAAATAGTGGTGAGTTATTCACAAAAGCAGCTCTGAAAGAATGAAGTAGATATTTATGGGCTGGCTTGAAGCCATCAGTAAGGTATATTGTATAGTGAAAAAACAAGCTATGGAACGTACCTCCCTAACTGTACAAAAAAAAGGGAGGACATAGACATTTGTTAAATGTATTTCATATTTCTAGAAGTTATACATATACGTGTGTATAGATACTCCCACACATATACACACATGCATATGCAACCATTGTAATAATTCCTTCTTGGAAAAGATATTGGAGCATCAGGGAGATTTAAAATTTATGACATCCTTATAATACCTGAATTTTCCAATTAAAAACTAGAAAAAGCAATTGATCTTACCGTGTAAATAAAATTTCCAAGAAACAAGTAGTCTGTAGTGTAACCCCCTTGTAAGACCATATCTGAAAGATGAAAAAGTCATTTTTTATCTTTATTGAGTCTGAAACAATAGATTGGAATTTATTTTTGCTAAAAAGACCCATACTGGCCACCAAAAATTTTCTCAATTATTGGTCATATTTCTAAAGTGACAACAATGCTTGCTTTGCCTGTCACGATTGTGACATTTTTCCATTTCTTACTCTCTCCAAAGATATATTAAGCAAAAAGGGAGTAAATAAATTGCAAAGAGTACATGAATATGATTATGAGACCTAGTTTCACATGCATATAAACCGTCTGGCAAACTGAAAGTCTGAACAATCTCATGAGTGCTGTTAGGAAACAAGGCGATGATTTTAAGCATTTTAAAAACACACTTTTCACTCTTTTTCTTTTCCAGGATTACTAAAATAATCAACCTAACAGATAATTTAAATTTACAATGGAATCTCATATTCTCTTATTGCTAAGTCTGCTATAACTTATGAATTTCATTCTGTATAAAGGCTTAAAACTATCTCATGATTAGGATGATTTTTTCACTTATTTTCACTTTTAAAAATTCCCAAATATATAATTGTGTTTATGGTCCTGGTTGATATGGAAATTTGAGGGTATAAATTCTGGATCCTAATACTCATTCAGAAGCTCACTTACTCCATTTTCTCTTGATTAGAACCCACTAAAAAACACAAATCTCAGGGCCCCTGAGTGGCTCAGAGGGTTAAGCCTCTGCCTTCAGCTCAGGTCATGATCCAGGGTCCTGGGATCGAGCCCCACATTGGGTTCTCTGCTCAGTTGGGAGCGTGCTTCCTTTTCTCTCTGCCTGCCTCTCTGCCTACTTGTGATCTTTCTCTCTGTCAAATAAAGAATTAAAATCTTAAAAAACAAAAACAAACACAAGTCTCATACCCTTTCTTAAAATTATCTGTACTGGAATATTAAGGCATCTCATTGAGAGAAACTTTAGGTAAGTATGTGGACCAGGTTAAACTAGCTAGGGAAATAACAATCTTGAGTTTGGATTGTGGAGAGACCTAACTTGGTGAGTTTTAATGGGAATGGGGTGATAGTATGGATGAGAATAATCTTGTAATTGACTAGAAACAGGGAGAAAACTGCATGGAAAGGCCGTACTGAGTCACGTTGTCCAGACACATATTCACAAAGGGAAGAGAGAAATTATAAGCTTTGTTGGGAAAAGGGAAACTTCTGGTTTGCACATGGTGATGTGAAACAAATTCTTTTCCTTCCAGATATTATACTAAATCAATGATGCAAAAAGAGAAAACCTCCACAGAATCTATGTCAGGGAAACTATGAGACAAAACTCCCACAGTCTCAGAAAGTTAATGAGGGCTTCCAAAGCAGTGAAGGTGAACAGAAACTATGCTGGGTGATGATAAAAGCACTGGTGCAAAGTAAGTATCAGGCTGGCCAAGGGCAGCAGACCTCGAAATATCAGCAAAACTGCTCTCCTTAAAAGAACCTTCTTCCAGTAGCTGGGAAAGAAAAATCTAATTTCTTGAGGAAATTATATAAATGAAGCAGGCACAACATCCATTAAAAGAGACTATAGGAAAAAATTCTATGTGATGTGTGGTTACTATAAATTTGTCTAATGTATGTGTTGGAAATTAGTTTGAAACCAGGGCTCCTGGGTGGCTCAGTCAGTTTAGCATCCCACTCTTGATTTCAGCCCAGGTTATGATCTCAGAGTCGTGAGATGGAGCCCCATGCTGAGCTATGTGCTCAGCACAGAGTCTGCTTAAGATTCTCTCTCACCCTCTGCCCTCCCCCCATTCACACCATAAATTAATTAATTAATTAATTAAAATAAAACCTTTAAACCAAAGAAAAAGAAAATTGTTTGAAAGCAAATTACTATAAGAGCAACAAAATTTATTAGATGAAGTATACTCACCAACGAATTAAAAAAAAAAAAAAAACACCATTACAACCAGCCAAAAAAGAAATGATTGGTGAAACCAGAGCAAAAAGACTTTTTTTAAGCATTTGATATATTTAGCTGTAGAATTAAAGCAAAAATGAAAAACAATACAGTGCTAGAATGATCAATCTAATTATAATTGTTCAACACCCAGACAATGGGGGAATGATGTAATTTATGTAATATCCAGGGGTACAAGTTAATTAGATGGGAAGTCAAGTAAGTTTGCAGATTTTCTCATCTATAATTGGGAGTCAATAAAGAATATTCAAAGCTAACAATCAAGAAATTACAAGTTTATGTAAAGGTATGCCATGTTCAAGATAATGGGTTGCTAGAGGAAAGAGAAGGGAGATGGAAAGATGGGAAACATAATTTCATCATACTTGGAAACCAGTGAATTTCTTCAAAGAAACAGAGCACTATCTATATAAACTTATAATAAAAACAAGCTTAAGAAAAAAATTCAAACCTTCCTGAATATGAGAAGACAATGCAGAAAAAACCCACAAAGAAAGCCAAGCACATAAAGATTAGAAAAATACATTAAAACAGGAAGTGCAAAGTCAAATGAGATTTCAAACAAAACCTGTTTTTAAAAAATGACTCTCTGTGTCTCAAAAACAAAACCCAATTCTATGCAGTATAAAAACAACAGACCTAAAAAAAAAGTAATTCATAAAGTTTGAAAAGTAAATTACAGGCAATGATAGTAATATTAAGAAGATACTGAGGCTGAAAAGAACTAAACAAGACAGAGAAGAGAAATTTGTAATGCCAAATGGTACAGTTGCAATGCATATGAAACAACTAGAAATATTGGTGCAACAAATAACAAACATTTCTAAACTATAAATCATGAGAAATCAAAAGGGGAACAAATATGTTAGTAGAAGTAGTAGACTTTAACTTACCTTTCTCAGTACATGACAGACTAGTGACAAAAGAAAAAAATTAGCAAGACCAGGACTTTTCCCTCCACCTGTTAAGAAGAAACAGTCATTTCCCTCTTTCTATAATCAATTAGAATGTTGAACAAAACATACGAAATACATTTTTCAGACACTGGCCAAAAAACAGCACAAGACTGATCCCTGAGAGAGGGGGAAAGAATTAGGTGAGACCTACCAATGCCCTGACTTCATAGTTGGAGGCAATTTCTAGTTGTGGCAGAGAGGAAGAACCCAAAGGTGGGTCAACATTTTGAGTGAGTTGATGAGACAGACATTGAATTTTAGAGAGGCCAAGATGGCTGAAGCTCGCAGAAGTGAACACTGGAAATGAGGGAACAATGCTAAGAATGAGTTCCAGAAAGTCACAGGGGGTCCTCATAAGTCTTTGGCTGAATGCCAGTCTGCATACATATACTGAGAAATTTCCTAAGGTCACCAAAAAGCAATTTGGAATACCAAATTACCACAGAACTGCAAGTTGAAAATTTCCAGATCTAATACAAAGCTGAGATTTACTCAAATTTCCATGGGCCAAAATAGAGAGACGTCATTTAATATAGGAAACATTCAGTAGACATCCAAGAAGAGCTAACATTTGTATAGGAACTAAATGACTTCTATAGTAAAATACTCTAGACTCAAAGAAGTAAAACAGATCTTAGAAGGCTCAAACTATTCATAGGGAATGTAACTACCTGCCAAAACAAAGTCCAAATATTTAAAGTATACAACAGAAAATATCCAGCAGCATAAAATTCACAATGTCCAGTATCCATTATAAAAGTATGATATATGAAGAAACACTATAAGCATAAGCAGGGGGAAAATTGGTAATAGAACCAACACAGAAATAACAGACATGTTGGAATTAGCAGAAAAATCTATAAGATAGCTATTATAAGTATCACAGTTATACTCAGGCATTTGAAAAAAACGAGAGAAAGGAAAGATGTAAAGAACTAATTAGAATATCTAGAGATGTAAGAGTATTAACACATGGAAGGAAAATGTCATTGATTTGATATTAACTGCAAGAGACTGCTAAATAAAAGATCTGTGAACTTAAAGACACGGCAAAAGAAACTAAAAATGAACCAAAAGAGAAAAAAAAGATGGTATAAATGAACAGAGAGGTGGGAAAATATCAAGAGTTCCAACAGATGTGTAGTTGGAGTCCCAGAAGAAAGGGAAAAAGACCTCTATGAAAAACTAACATCATAATTAATGGTAAAAAGAATTTTTTCCTCCTAGGAGGAAAAAAGCAAAAATGTCCACACTCATTACTTTTATTTAACATTGTTCTGGAGGTCACAGACTCTGCATCAGTGTAAGAAAAAAATAAATGAAAGGAAAGGAACTAAACCTATTTTTATTCATAAACAACATTGTTATATATATAGAAAATCCTAATGAAGCAAAAAATAGCTACTAGAACAAATAGTGAATTTAGCAAGGACATGGGATGCAAGTTATTGTAAGAAATAAAATATTTCTAAATACTAATAATGAAAAATTAGAAAATAAGATCTAAAAATCATTTATAGTAGCATTCAAAACTTGAACACTGGTGGGTATGTTTAACAAAAGATGTGCCAAGACCATACATTAAAAACTCTGAAACAGGGGCGCCTGGCTGGCTCAATGGGTTAAGCCTCTGCCTTCAGCTCAGGTCATGATTTCAGGGTCCTGGGATCGAGCTCTGTATCAGGCTCTCTGCTCAGCAGGGAGCCTGTGTCCTTTCCTCTCTCTCTCTGCCTGCCTCTCTGCTTACCTGTGATCTCTGTCTGTCAAATAAATAAATAAACTCTTAAAAAAAAAAAACCTCTGAAACATTTCTGAGAGAAATGAAGGACAACTTAAATCATTGGAAAGATATACTATGTTTATGAAGTGGAAGACTCAGTAATATTAAAATATCAATTTTCCAATTTTCCTGAAGTTAATCTATAGATTAAATGCAATTGCAATCTAAATCCCAGTATTTTTAGTTAGAATTTGAAAAGCTGATTTTTAATAATTCATATTGAAATTCAAACAACCTAGAACAGCCAAGTTTTTTCAGAGAAGTTTTACTACCTGGTTCAGGATTTAAATATGAAGTACAGTTGTCAAGACAATATGGTCCCAGAATAGACATGCAGACCAATGAAATAGACATGTAGATCACTGAAACCGTTTTCAGATATAGATCTATACAAACAGTCTCAAAGATGTCAACATAATTTCATGGGAAAAGCATAATCTTTTCAATAAAAGGTACTATAACAATTGGGTATCAATATGCAAAAAATAAATCTCAACTCTTACCTCAAACCATAAACAAAAATTAAAACAGATCAGAAAACTAAACATAAAACTTAAAAAGAGAAAACTTCTAAGAGAAAACAGCATTAAGTCTTTGTAAACTTGGGGTGGGGAAAAGATTTCTTAGGACAAAAAGAAAAGCATAGACCATAAAAATGTTTCAATAAATTGTACTTAAAATTTAATACTTCTGATTTTAATAATAAAAGAAAATTAGTCAAGGAATAGATTAAGGGGAAAACTTACAACATATACATGAAAAAGGACTCTTATCTAGAAAGTACTCTTGCAACTCCCTAAGACAATAATTCAATTAAAAAATGGGCAAAGGACTTTGGAAAAACTTCCAAGCAAACAATCACACTTAAGAGTGTCTAAATGATTAGTCATCAGAAAAAGGCAAAATAAAATCATGAAGAACTAGTGTATAAATATTTTAGTGATGTTGTAAATGATTAGTGATACATGATAAAATGGGGTCCACTAAGTCACATTGAATTTCTAATTTAAGATTATCTGATAAGAAGCCATCATACAAGAAAAATTATAGTCCCTGGTTTATATATATCCAAGTTGCAAATGGCCTCCCCATACAATGGGCTTCTATGGCAACAGAACATTTCAAGACCTTTTTGTGAGGATCTCATGCCCAGGTCTTGATCCCTGCCCACATCACCACTCCTGCTTTCCTGCCCGAAGAGCCTATACCACCACAGATGCTGGACATTCCCAGCTGCAACTTGCACAACACCCCCTCAATCTCGGAGAACTCAAAGTGGGTAAAAAATTGTGATATTGAGCAGTCAGTGACACCACTGTAAATAAATTAAGAAGGAAAAATATATCCCAAGTTCTAAATAATTTAATAACCTTTTAGAATAAAATTTTCATTAGCTGTAAATCACTAAAAATGGAATTGATACTATAGAATACAAAGCATAGTAAAACATAAAAACAATGAGAACATTTTTGAAATATGGAAAATCATCATTCCTTGCCTGTTTGCACTTGTACTAGAGCAGTAATTACCAAACTTGTCTCTACTTTGGAATATTCTGGTGAGCTTCGTGAGCTAGTGATGCCTGTGGCCTAACCAAAGAGATTGTGATTCAGTTGGTAAGGGGATGGTCTGGATTTGGAATTAAAAAAAAAAAAAATTCTTCCACCAATTCTAACATACAGACAAGTTTGGGAAATGCTGTAGTTAGTAGAAAATGGTAGGGATGATGATCCTCTCTCTCTACTTATTTTTAGTGTCTTGCATTAACTGATTCCATATGATACAAGTTAAAACATAAAGAACACTATGTAGGTAACATGAACCTGGTCAGTTACATTTAGTATGACACATTTTGGCTGAATTTACAAAGTAGGAACCTGGAAACACTGGTTGTCACCTCACTTGACTTCATAATGGTGAGTGAAAGTTTATGATGATGTAGTTTGTTTGCTTGTTATGTAGAAAACACCTTTAAATTTGAACATTAATTTTTTAGGTTTAGGTTTAAGTCTAAATTTTTAGGTTTAGGTTTAATCGGTTTAAGGTGTTAAACCTATTAGTGCCCAGATCTCCACCAGGTGTGAGCAGTTAAATAATTCAGTCCCATTAACTTTTAAGGAAATTGGCAAAGATTATTTTATTTAAGTTAGTCCTCTGTCCTACCCAGAAAGCATGAATAACCTGTAATTGCTTATTCCTTATAGAGAATGTGAGGGTGTTGTGTGTGTGTGTGTGTGTGTGCGCGCGCGTGCGCGCGCACGCGCGCATGTGCATGCTGGGGGACATGTTAAATGTCATGAGATTGAAAATTTTTGTGAATCTCAGAGAAAAATGCTAAAAAATGAAAGCCTTAGAAAATTAGTTTAATATATGACATTAACAACATAATTTCTATGAAATACTAATTTAGTACAACCATGGTATTTCTGGTTCTGGATTTGCATCATTATTACTACAGTGGTTCAGATCCCATTCTGTATTTTGAGGATGATCTATGATCCCCCAAATACATTCTATTTACTATGTAGTGAGCATTCTTTTCTCCAGACTACTTGCTATATTATGAAATTAGTCTTCATTAACTTTTTTCAAACCAGATTTATTGAGATATAATTTACATACCATTCATCCACACACTTAAAATGTACAGTTCAATGGCTTTTACTATATTAACAGAGTCTTGCAACTATCAGCATTATCAATTTGGAACACTTCTATTCCTCCCAAAAGAACCCCCAAACCAAGGCCTTATCTGTCACTGCCCATCCCTCCAACCCCCTAGCCTTAGGTGAACACTAATCTACTTTCTGTCTCTATATATTTGCCTGTCAGGACATTTCCTATAAATAGACTCACACAGTATGTGGTCCTTGTGACTGGCTTCTTTCATTTAGTATAATGTTTTCAAGATTCATCACTGTTGTAGCAGGAACAATACTTCATTCCTTTTTATTAACACTATTCCATTGTATGGATGTGGCACATATCCACTGTATATCCATTCACTGAGTAATGAACATTTGGCTGATATGAATAGTGCTGCTAAGTGCACAAATTTTTCTGTGGGTGTAGATTTTAATTTCTCTTGGGCATATTCCTAGCAGTGTAATTGCTAGATAATAGATAGCTCAATGCTTAACCGTTACAGGAAATGCCAGACTGTTTCCCGAAGCAGCTACGCCATGTTACATTTCTTGTCAGCTGTGTAAGAGGGTTCCAATTTCCACATCCTTGTCAATATTTATTGCTATATATCATTTTATTATAGCCATCCTAATAGACATGAAGTAGTACCTCATTGTGGTTTTAATTTGCATTTAATGATTATTGATGTTGAACATCTTTTCATGTATTTATTAGTTATTTATATATTCCTTTGGGGGAAAACATCTATTCAAATCTTTTTTATGTTTTAAAAATTGGGTCTTTTTGTCTTGGACTGTTGAGCTGTGAGCATTCTTTATATAGTCCAGATAGAAATCTTTGTTATAAATATAATGGACAGATGTTTTGTTCCATTCTAAGGGTTGTATTTTCACTTATTGAAGTATAATTAACATACAATGTTTTACTACTTTCAGGTGTAAAACATTAGATAATTCTATCCATGAGTCACTGCTCACCATAAGTGTTAGTCACCACCTACTACAATACAAGGTTATTATAATATTATTGACTATACTCTCTATTCTGTGTATTTCATCTTCATGACTTATTTTATAAATGGAAGTTTGTACCTCTTAATCCCCTTTATCTATTTCAGTTTGGAAGATTGTATATTTCTAGGAATTTATCCACTTATTCTAGGTTGTCCAATTTGTTGGCATATAATATTTCATGATATTCTCATATTTTTGTATTTGTATGGTGATGGTGGTATTTCTCCTCCTTCATCTTGGACTTTGAGTCCTCTCTTTTTATTAAAGAGTGGCTAAAGGTTTATCCATTTTGCTTATCTTTTCAAAGAACCAGCTCTTGATTTCATTGATCTTGTTTATTATATTTTTTTGTTTTATATTTTTGCTTTCTTAATTGTGTCTTCTGATGCACAAGTTTTTTTCAAGTCCACTTGTGTTGTGTTGTGGTTTCATATAACTAAGAATCTTCACCTAACCAAAGCCAAAAATATTTATCCCTATCCATCCTTCTAAAATATATTGATACATTTAGCTCTTACATTTAGTTCTATAATCTATTTGGGTTTACTTGTGTATTTTGTGTGTGTTACATGTTCAGATTTACTCTTGTATATGAATATCCACTTACTTCAGAACTATTTTTCAAAAAGACTAACTATTCTTTCCCACCCTCCACTGAATTACATTGGTATACTCATTAAATATCTATAATAAATATGAGGATTTCTTAATTTTATTCATTGGATTATCTATATCTATACTTATTCCAATATTGCCTCATCTTGATTACTGTAGCTTTGGAGTAAGTTTTGAAATCAAGAAGTGTGAGTTCTCCAACTTTGTTTTTCTTTTTAAAGATTGTTTTAGCTATTCTGAGTCACTTATATTTTCATACAAATTTTAGAATCAACTTGTCCAGTTCTGCAAATTCAGATGGTACTTTGAAAATGATTTATTTTGGCCTTTAGATTGACTTGGGAATTATTGCCAGCGTATCATTATTATATCTTCCAATCCACAAACATGGGCTATCTTTACATTCATTTAAGTCTTCATTAATGTCTTTCAACAATGTTTTGCAATTTTCAAAGTATAAATTTTGCACTTTTGTTAAATTTATTTCTAAGTATTTTCTTCCTTTTATTCCATAGTTAATATAATTGTTTTCTTAATATAATTTTTTGGTTTCTTATTTCTGTTGTATAGAAATAAAATGAATTTTTGTATATTAATCTTATACCCTGAAACCTTAATTTGTTACTTCTAAAAGTATTTTAATGTTAGCATTTTACATAACATATAATTTTAGCATCCTATATATATATATATATATAAAATCATGTCATATGAAAATAGAGATCATTTTAATTTTACTTTTCTAATCTGGGTGATCTTCATTGCATTTTCGTGTCCAGCTGCACTGCCTAAAATTTTAGTACAATAGTGAGTAGGAATGTTAGAAATGATATCTTTGTCCTGTTCTTGATTTTAGGGGAAAGCATTCAGTCTTTCACCATTAAGCAAAATGTTAACTGTGGTTTTTGTAGATTTTTTTTTTAATCAATTGAGGAAGATCCATTCTATTCCTACATTGTTGACTGCTTTTATCCTGAAGAGGTATTGGCTTTTGTCAAATCCATTTTCTGAATTTATTGAGATGATCATCTAGTTTTTATCCTTCATTGTTATGATGTCTTACATTCTTTTTGGATGTTAAGCCAATTTTGCATTCTTGCGATAAATCCCATTTGGTGTTTATGTATAGCCCTATATATAATTCTAGTTTTGTCATGTTTGATAGTTTGATGAAAATTTTGCTATGTACTCTTCTATGAAATTTCTTTTAAAATAAGTTATGAAAATAGAGAAGAAATATCATTTATACCATCTTACATGATTACGTAATTTCCTTTGCCAATGTTCTTGTAGACTGGATTTACTTATTTTTAATCTGAGGAACTTCTTTTAGTATTTCTTGGAAAGTGTGTATTATAGTAATAAGTATTCTCATTTCTCTGTTAATATGGGAATATCTTTATTTTGCCTCCATTTTTGAAAGACTATTTTGCTGGGAATAAGATTCTTGGTTGACAGGTATTTCATTCTTTCAAAACTTTGAATTTGTCATCCCACTGCCTTCTGGCCTCCATTTTTTTGGGTGCAATGAGAAGTCATCTGAAAATCTTATTGGAGCTCCCTTGTACCTGAGTCATTGTTCTTTTGCTGCTTTTAATCTTATCCCATCATTTTTGGCTTTCAAAATTTTTGCTACAATGTGTCTCAATATAGATCTCTTTGAAGTTATCTCACTTAAAGTTCACTGAGCCCTCTTGAATGTACACATTAATGTTATTAAGCTAATTTGAAGCTCTTTAGCTATAATTTCCTTGAATATTTTGCCTATTTTACTTTTTTTCCTGATCTTATTCTTATACTCCCATATGCCTATATTGGTGTGTTTAAAGACTATCATCTCTGAGTCTGTTCATTATTATTTTCATCATTCTACTTTCTCTCTGGTCTTCAAATTGCATACTTTCTATTAAAGTAAGATCAGGTTTCATAAACCTACCATTGAGCCACTCTAATGAATTGTTCTTTTTTTTTTAATTAGAAGTTTTCATTTTGTTATTATAATTTATATCTCTAAATCAACAATTTGTTTGATGTGCCTTCATACCTTCATACCTTTAAGCATTTCTTTTGGTTCTTTGAACATGTTTATATCAGCTAATTTGAACTCTGTTAAATCTGACACGTAGGCCTTCTCATAGGCAATTTCTTTTTTTTTTTTTCTCAGTTTTTTTTTTTT